>NC_057803.1:478114370-478124209 GCF_018294505.1 Triticum aestivum
AAATACAGATGCCCTTCTGGTGGGTCCCAGCTGTAAGGTGGAGGAATCATTATTTTGCATGTAATAAGAAGGCATTTCCTTGTGTGCGGCCATAGACCCAGCTGTCAGCCTCTCCACGTACAGTCCACTTCCGATGGATGTCGTTCGTTGACCACGCCGCACCGAGGGCACCAGGGTGGTGGATGACGGTGAGGCCTAGAAAGGGAACGAAACGGATCCGGAGAAGACTTGGCAATGGTTGCCCATGTGGTGGGGAGTATGAGGGTTGACTAGTTCGGCTGTCGTCGCCGGAAAATAACAGGAGGTGTGGGTGAGTAGAGGGATAGCCAGGCCAGGGATGCGAGTATGGTGGGGCCATGAGGCCTGCCCGGCAGCATAGCCGGCCACGGGAGGCGGGAGCAGGTGGTTCCACCGGCGCTGGTTTGGGCGGCTGGAGTAGGAAGATCAGAGACTGAAGAAGCACGATTGCCGTTAGATTGACATCTAACGGTCTGAAGCTGGTAGAGTCGACTGTTGGCTAAGTTTCTTTTTTTAGAAACCTTATGTACGCATGAACTTAGTAGGCCCAAAAGTCAGCCTCCAAATCTGTGGCAGACAACATAGAGCTTATTTGCTATTTTTTTAATAATTTGCAGCCCATTTGCTAATTCTTAAGGAATTTTTTACAACCCATTTTCTGCCCAGGACCACGGTCAAAAAGTTCAACCTTATTTTGCATATTTCAATGGAGTCCAAACTGTTGTAGTCCCGAAATGATAAACATTTTTTTAAGAACTTATTGATTTTCCAAAAAGATCATTTTATTTTTGTAAGCAAATAAGACATGGGAAAATTCAGTTGGTTTAAGGGAAAACCAGTGGTAAAAAAATCAGTGCTGGTACGGAAAATAACAACAAAAAAAATAAGGATGCAAATATGAAAAGGGAACTTTATGTATTTTCAATATAATGATATGTGTATATGAACTAGTAAAACTATAGGTAGAGATTAGAAAATGGAAGTAGGACATGGCGTTTCAAGAGGAAAATAGAACTAGACTCTGTGTTTGATTGAGTAAAAAAACTGCCTGCGAATGTTCTAAGACAAAATATAACTAACACTGGCGGGCCAGAGGCCAGTAGATACCTGCTGGATCTTTGTGCCCCGTTGTCCTCATGGGCTAGGTGTGTTAAAAACAAAACCAAGCCTGGGCAGTATACAACCCAGTTGAAACTTGCTCGACCTAAAAAAAATAGACCTGCCGGATCCCAGTTATCAGCCTGTACTTCTAGAATTCTCTCATTTATTGAGTACGTTGAAGACTTCATGGGTTTCACCATCTTAGACGTCAGCATTATTTTTCCATCGTGATAATAAGTGCATGCACTTGCTTGCGCACGGCCATGGACCTGCTGGTTCCGTATGGTTAGGCTCTGTATGGGCAGCCGTCTTGTGGTTCCACGGACAAATTTCATGCAAATTAGATGGTTTTTAGTGAAATCGGACTAAATTCATTGCATTTTACAAACTTATTTTCATTATGGAATATTTTACATATTTCAACTAATAATAATGGACTAGGCCTTTTTTAGTCCATGGGAGGCGCTTCACGATCAAGGTCACGACACTTAACTGTTCTGGAAGGCCCAAATCCATCGCTCCTCTCTTTTAACAATTTGCAGCTGGGATTGGCATGCCATAACCCAGTTCCAATGTGCCGCGTCCAACTATCAGCCTATGAAACCGGATGGACCCCTACGTACTTCGAAGATGTAAATTTTTTGGAGAACTAGGAATTCGAATGGCAGGCGCTTATGCTACCCATCAAATAAAAATCAGGTGCCTAAAAATTCGTTTCGAAACAAATGATTCATCTTTATATCCACGTCAACCCTCGACATGATGGTTGGAAGCAAATGCCAAGTTCATACCGAAAGATCGTTAACAACAATACCAACTTGCAGACGACCAGGTAGTACAAGTACCAACATCAAACTAACTTATACTCTTTTTAGTCCTAGCCCTAGTGTTCATCTGGTAGAAAATCTTGCAGAGGACCAGCTCCCGCTCCTCTTGCTCCAGGTCCCCGAGGTGGTACTCGTGCATCACCCAGTTGGTCCTCCGCTGGTCGAAGTTCATGTTGGTGTGCAGCACCAGAACCTTTTTGTTGCCCGTCTACCGGCCGTTGACCATCACCGGCAAGGTATTGCTGGTCTTGTGCCACATCGAGTGCATGCCGCACTCTGACTGTATCTTGCGACGCATCCATGTGCCCCTTTTGAACACCCTAGAGTTGCGCTGGAAGAAATGCTTGCTTAGGCCACTCAGTGTGATACCAGCAGTATTGTCGAATACAGGTTTTAGTGTATGTAGTTGGCATTTTCATAACATCTTTGGCATGTTGCAGTCGCTTGTTTCACTTTTTATTAACTCTCAAATTGTAATTTCTTCACTAGGTCAGCGTCTAAAAAGAAAAATAGAGTTATAAACAAAGGAATATGTTTGTGCAAGTAGACGGACGATCGATGTCTGACCTGGAAGTTTCTCAGGATGGGTGTAGCATATGCCGTGCTTGTTGTTGATGGTTGGTATGAACAAATCGATGAGAGGGTGATATCTCGCGCTGTCAACACTCACTTTGGACTCAAGGTGCTCGATCAGCTCCTGATCCATGGGATCGAACTTGATGCCAGCCGGCAGCACCGGCCAATCCTTCTTGGACTTGCATCGGTTAATTCTAGTTATATGGTACTCAATGTATGATCAGTCAACTGTTTTAAGTGAATGTTGAAATATTTCAACAGATAAGTGGTACTCCAAATCTGAAGTCCAAAATACTCGAACACGCCGCCGGGACTCATGTGTCACCTCATGCACAGCATGTTGTCACGTCAATTCAATGCGAGGACATGATGAAAAATTTGACCAACGTATACTAGTACTACTACTGCACTACTTACTAGTTGTATTTAGTGTCACATTTTAACCATAGGATTAACTAACAAAATGTCAATGCATGTCACCGAAAATTATACCATTGGAAACTATGTTCAAATACGAATCGAACGATATAATTTTTTGTGGCATGCATTAACATTTAGTAAGTGAAATTTATGGTCAAAATTTTACACAAATTACAAAGGGGACCAATAAACCAGGAGGGAGGTAGTAGTACGAGTAGTGCAATATATGGTATAGAGGACTAGTACAAATTTAGAAATGGAGTAAGAAGTTACAAGGCTGTGCAATAGACTTTGTAGGCTACATGAGTAATACAAAATATAATTCCCATTGGAAAACACTTTCACCAACAAGTACGCACTTGAAGCCTAATTGATATCATTATCAGTACATCCTACGCATGTGAGTTAGGATGCACTTGATCCCAGAAAGGTATCTATCCTTCAAACTAGAGGAGTGCTTCAAACTAACAACAGTACATAATATCCAACAAAACAGGGTCATGCTACAGCAGCGGGATACATGGACCAGTCTAGATATCAGTACAAATCAAGTTGTGCATATTTGTTGTTGGCATGAACCACATCGCCGCATGTCGGGTTTGCAAAAGCCATCCATTGCATGGAAGCTTGATGCCTTTCACACATTGAAGATTATCTGGCAGCAAGTTGTGTCGACGAATATCTGGATATGGTGATTCATGAAACCCATGGTATGATGTGTAAACACAGCCCCCCATGGCGAATGGAAGTTGCATAGCACGGTAATCATCGTCGATGATATGATCGATGATTGGTTGGATGATCGGATAATTGAGCCCAAGTAACATGGAGTGGTTGCCGAGGCTGTAAACCGGCCTCCTGTTGGAGACCAAAAGGACAAAAATATACAATCATGTTCAGAGTATGTGTGGAATTAAGATTATTATAACAGTGACACATATCATAGACAGAGAATTGCAATGCCATGGTCATAATCATATTCCAAGTTAAAAAATAAGCCAATGGTTTTCATATTCTAGCAATATGTCATGGTTCAAACATCATGTAACAATGTGAGGAAAACAACTATAACAGGGCCTACTCATATTCTACCATAGCACTTACTACTGTTCTCATATCAACTCTAAGCAATAGCATGCGTTGTTATAAAAATCTTGGAAATGAGAGTAACATATGGCAATCATGAGGTTATACTCATAATATCTATTCTAACAAGCATTAGATGCCAATTGTTCTCATATCAACTCTAACAATAACATGTGTGGTCATAAAAATCTAGGAAATGAGAGGAACATATAGCAATGATGTGGTTATAGACATACTATCTATTCTAAATTTGTAACAATCAATAGGTAGTCGTATTCATAAGGTAAAGATGAAATGAGATAGAACAATTACATGACGATAGATTCCACAAGTATAGGCAGCCAATCTGTGCGTCGAGTGCGTAAACGATGCCATCATGCACTATAGCATCACACAGAAATGGAGGCTCAATAGGATTGACGATGAGCCATAACCATGTATGGTGATCGGATTCCAGATAGACTAATCCCATGTTGAATAAGGCAATGAGCTTGTAATCCATGTAGTCTTCTGATGGTGTGGGCACTTCACAGATTACAACCTTCAGCAAACAGAGGTCGAGCCAAAAGCTCGACGCGTCTCGTGCATAGTAGGCAGGAGTGTCCGGCGGGCCGCGAGGCTCGATGGTGGCAGTATCCAACGATGGAAGAGTGATCTCTCACTGGGTGTAGATATCCACGAGGCACCACGGACTACCGGATTGTTGGATGAGGACGATCCAGTTGGCCTTCGTGCCTGCCCAATAGTGGCCTCGCATGAAGGATAGGTGGATGGGTAGTGGTAGCATGTCGAGGGGCACCACGGCAACCTCTGTAGGATCGTCAAGTCAGTGTTTGGGCCACTTGCGAGGATCGGTCATCAGCAAGCTGGGTGTCTTGAAAATGGTCGGCCGGTTGCGGACGAGCAGATGGTACAAAGACATCGAGCATGCGGCCAGATGGACGGACGGTGCTGAGCAAGTCCATACGATGACAGATCTACTCCAAGAGAACATCGGGGAGGGAATCCCAATCGTGACTCTGCGTGTCAGTCGGTTCTGCCGTAGGGTTTTTTAGGGTGCTGAGTGATTGGGGTTTTCGGTGCCTGTGAGCCAGTGGGGAAGTGGATTCGGGCGGGCGATCGAAGAAGATGGCATGTGTGGCCGAGCAGTGAGCGGGGGGATATGGTACGCACGAGCTACCAAGGAAGATGGCACGGGCGGGCGAGCAGTGAGCAGGGGGAAATGGTGTTTGGCTGACTATGGGGAAGAGAGGAGGAAGAAGAAGAGAGGTGGAAGAAGAGTGAAAGACGGGGACGAAAGTGCATTAAACCTCAATTCTACTAGTACTACTACTAGGACATACCGTCCTTCGGAGTGTAAACAGTTACGCTGATGACATGTGGGTATACCTCAAGAGGGCCCATATGTCAGTTAATGGAGGAGAGAGGTGCGTAGGCGTATTTGCGGAAGGGTGCTCCACTGGCAAACATGATGGCAGTACTGGGTAAGGCTGATTTAGTAACACCAACACGCTGGTTCAACTTATTAATTAAGTGTCCCATCTGCAGCAGCGTGTATTGTCACTTCACTGTGAAGACTAGTTGAATAGTTCTCTCTGACCGAGATGGGGAATAATAGCTAAGACTTCCTATCTACAGTATCCCTATGCATGTACGCTCATCCTGTCCAACAAGATGAAACATTGGCCAAGGCACCCGGCGCCAATAATGCAGGAGTACTAGTACTACCTCCTTTCCGGCTTATAGGGCTCAATTCAAAAATCTCATCAACCAAGGTAGATGGTGAGTGGTGGAATAATTTTTGTAGTTTGCAAAAACACTCAATTAATGCACTCGCTTTCCTGAAAAAATTATGTTTACCAATGCATTATTGCAATGCATGCATGCATGAAGTCCATGCATTGGTTAATTCTCTTAATATTTGAATGCAATGATTTAATGCACCTTGAAATCAGAACATGTGGTAGGGAACCATCAAATTGAGACTTATAAAATGAGAAATCTAAAATTTTGAGATAAGCCCTATAAACCGAAAAGGAGGGAGTAGTATTTTGTGTCAAACTTTGAGCATCTACTCCCTTCGTCTAGGTGAATAAGTCATCTTTGGTTGTGCACCGTGACCAAGAAGGAGGGAAAACAAGAGAACTTAATGTTTATTTGCTAATTAATAGTATTGCATGCAATGAACTAACCATTGCATCTCGTGTTTGGTAGTCTCAAGTCATTGAAAACATGCACACCCACATCTCTTATTGGTTGATATGTCAAGAAACAAGAAACGAGGTGGGAGTTAATGCATCGTGCCTAAGTGTTTTGGGATTACTTAGTTTTCATAAAGTGACTTATACAGCTAGACGGAGGGAGTATTTAACTAATAAAATGTTACCCCCTCCGTCTAGGTGTGTAAGTCACCTTATGAAAACCAAATAGTCCCAAAACACTTAGGCGCGGTGCATTAACTCCCACCTTTGTTTCTTGTTCCTTGACATATCATCCAATAAGAGATGTGGGGCGTGCATGCTTTCAATGACTTGAGACTACCAAACACAACATGCAGTCGTTAGTTCATTGCATGTAATGTTATTAATTAGCAAATAAACATTATGTTCTGTCGTTTTCCCCTCCTCCTTGGTCATGGTGCACAACCTAAGATGACTTATTCATATAGACGGAGGGAGTAATGCATTTCACCAAAATTCATATCACTGGATTGTATTTGAACATAGTTTTTAATGGTATAGTTTTTTATGACATGCATTGACACTTTGCTAGTTAAATTTACGGTCAAAATTTTACACTAAGTACGAAGGGAACCATTAAACCAGGACGGAGGTTTATATACAGGTCAATAAAAAAATCATCAACCAATGTAGTAGTAAATGATCAGTGCCCGAAGAATTTTTTCCGAAAGTACTCAATAATGGGCTTGTTTTCCTCAAGAAAATTGTGTTTACGAATGTTTAATTGGAATGCATGCGTGAGGAACAAATGACCAGAACTTTTACACACATTGGTGAGTTATCTTTTAATTCTTGCATGCAATATTTTAATGAAGCTTGAAATATGAACATGCCAACGGGAGGGAGTAAAATCCTCATGCATGCATATGCATGCAACATGCAACACTCACACGTACACATGCACGCACACAACACTCACGCATCCATGCGGCACACAGCACACGACGCAACACACATGCTCACACTCAAGTGCTCAAGCTACTCCCTACGTCCGTGAAAGACTGTACATATAGAGATTTACACATTGACCAAGAGGAACCGGAACTTCATGGCATAATTAAAGCCCAAAAGTAGCAGACTTATGTGTGCATGCGACCATTGAGAGAAGAAGATTAAATGAAGGTTGTTGCATGCTATAATTAAGGATAGACATGTAGCCTATAGCTAGAGCACAAGTTGGTGCATTAGTCAATCATAATCGATTAGATTAAAGGCTAAATTCATTGGAAGTGTAGATGTACACTCTTTGTTTGTGAGCCGATGTACATTCTTTGTTGGAAGACCAAGGGAGTACACGTGCATGCACTCACATACACAGCCAGGGTGGTTCGCGCGCAAGGGTTGGACTCCTGTCGCGCCTGTGTAAAGTTTTGTTTAACTGATTTCTTTGCTCTGCCAACTAACAAGTGGGACCCAGAAACCAGGTGTCAATTTAACTAGTCAACAAAGTGCCACGTCGACTATGTGGCCGGTTAGTAGGGTGCAATACGGTGCTCTATGGTGAGCTAGTGATCGTATAATCACTGCAAAACTATATAGTGACTGTAAAGAGCGTATTATTACATATGTTGACCGCCGGTGTATTTTTCTCATTTCAAATTAAGCCATATTAACCGGAAAGGACGCAGTATGGACTATTACTAGTACTGCTTTGATGTGTCTCGTCAACTCGCCGAACGAGGAGAAGCTTCCTTACTACGCTCTCTCCCTCGCCCACGCTCATGGTGGCTCGCAGGACGAGGTCAGGGTTTTGACTACAACGCCCTCTCCCTCGCCCTCGCCCTCGCGGTGGACATGCAGCAGTTCAATCGGTGTCAAATTGCTAGAAGCATATTGTACTGTAGTATCATCATTGTTGGACCTTACGAAGAGGCAAAGAGACAAGTGCAAGGTTCACACGAGTACGAACTGTTGAACCTCCCGAAGAGGCAAAGAGCCAAGCGCAAGGTTTTTGTCGGTGTACAAAAGTAGGGGCTCTCCTTTTGCACCCCTTTACTTGTGCACGGGCAGTCAGAGCCGCACCCACGGCCACACTAAGCAGGGCGGAGGAGGGATGCCAGAGCACAAGAAGACCAGAGCAACGCCAAGACCAGAGACGCAAAGAGAGCAAGAGGGCGAGGTGGACTCCCCCGGCAAGACTCTTGCCGGGGTGGCTTCCACAGCCTTGGCAAGATCCTTGCCGGGGCAACTTGCCTGCCGCCAGCAGAGCGCGCCACCTTTGAGCCCAAGGGGTTCCCACGCCATATTGGAACCAAGGCTCAGGAGGCACCTCCGTGGTGGCATGCAGATCTTTGTAGAGATCATAGATACACAAGATCAGATGGAGACCAGAAGACGATGACCCTTGGCGAGATCCTTGCCAAGTAAATCCACGGGACCCCCGGCAAGACCCTTTCCGGGGACGACCGCAGTGCCGCAGCGAGACCCCTACCGGGCCCTCGGCAAGACCCTTGCCGAGGACGCCTGCGGGGCCGCAGCCAGGCCCACATCTGCCAAAGCCTCCACCGCCGCTCCCATACAGCTGCCAGCTCGACCAACTGAGCAGGCATCTGCGTGGCAGTGCGCGGCCTCTACACCAACTCAGCAAGCACCTGCGTGGTGGCATGCAGATCTTCATGAAGGCTCTACCACCGCCCCAGCCCAGCAGCCATCCAACGTGGCGCTACAACGCTTCGTCAGCTTGGACACGCGTCGGAGCCAGGTGAGGCGACGACAGCTGGGACGAGCTTCTTTGTCGTCCCCAATAAAGCAAGAGGGGCACGTCGGCAGCGCATTAAATGCGTTAGTCCGACGATGCCAGGACATAGACTCAGCCCCTGTACACCTTTCCACCTCTTGTGTGCCACTGTGGCAACCCCTTTTTGTCTATAAAAGGAGGCCCGAGGCGTAGTGGAGAGGGATTCGGATCTTTTGGACTAGAGAGCCACTGCAGCTAGTGCAAGAACACAAGAACACCTAAATACACATCAAAGCAGGACAAGGTGTCACACCCTAGCTAGTCATGCATTAGAGTGTTGCATCATGTTTACTCTTTCATCAGAAACTTGAAATGGGGATGACAGAACCCCCAGTCCCCTCTGAAACCAACTAGGGTTACTAAAATAATTTCCAATGAACCTGAAATGCCCTTCTAAAATGCCCATCATTTTTGCCTTGGTTCAGAACCTCTGCCAAAAGTGGTGCACATTTTCCTAGGCCATCCTAAGGTTTTTGATTTAAATCATAAATATTTGAATTTGGGCATTTAAAATAATATAAAATATTTAAATGCTCAAATATCTCCAAACTAAAATGTTTCATGTTGGAAATAATCCAACTATGGACCAGGAGTAGTTTGGTGATTTTTGGAGTTGCCTAGGTATTTTATTTAATTCAACAAAGTTGCAGATATATTAAATAAAAACAGAAATAGAAAAAAAGGGGGAAAACTTACCTGTGCGGCCCAGCCAGCTGGCCGGCCCAGCTAGCCAGCCCAGCCCACCACCGCCGTCGTCCTCCTGGCGCCAGTCGGCCAGGCGTGTGGCCGGCGCGCGCGCACGGCCACCGCGCCACGCCACCTCTCTCCCTGCCT
>NC_057803.1:478124219-478124741 GCF_018294505.1 Triticum aestivum
TGTCACACCCTAGCTAGCCATGCATTAGAGTGTTGCATCATGTTTACTCTTTCATCAGAAACTTGAAATGGGGATGACAGAACCCCCAGTCCCCTCTGAAACCAACTAGGGTTACTAAAATAATTTTTCAATGAACCTGAAATGCCCTTCTAAAATGTCCACCATTTTAGCCTTGGTTCAGAACCTCTGACAAAAGTGGTGCACATTTTTCTAGGCCATCCTAGGGTCTTTGAATTAAATCATAGATATTTGAATTTGGGCATTTAAAATAATATAAAATATTTAAATGCTCAAATATCTCCAAACTAAAATGTTTCATGTTGGAAATAATCCAACTATGGACCAGGAGTAGTTTGGTGATTTTTTGGAGTTGCCTAGGTATTTTATTTAATTCAACAAAGTTGCAGATATATTAAATAAAAACAGAAAACAGAAAAGAAAGGGGAAAGACTTACCTGTGCGGCCCAGCCAGCTGGCCGGCCCAGCTAGCAGCCGACCCAGCCCAACACTGTAGCTCCCCGT
>NC_057803.1:478458391-478629222 GCF_018294505.1 Triticum aestivum
AATGCCACAGTCGGACGTCTGAGCGACATCGCAGAAAGGGCTTTAAAAGAAATGCCACAGTCGGACGTCTGAGCGACATCACATAAAGGGCTTTAAAAGAAATGCCACAGTCAGACGTCTGAGCGACATCGCAAAAAGGGCTTTAAAAAGAAATGCCACAGTCGGACGTCTGAGCGACATCACATAAAGGGCTTTTATTCACAAGTAAATAATACTCATAATAAACATTCAATTCATGAAAACAAACGGGTTAGTCCATCCACAGGAGTGATCATTTAACCGGACTTAGCACTCATGCGATTCACCGGAGTCTCTGTCATCAAAGCTGACAATTGATTAGGATAAGAAGGAACGAAACTTGACATGGAAGAGATGATTTGGAGGAATATATGACTCTGCAGAGTTTGTACAAAATTTTTCCCACAGTCAACGGATTTCCGTAGTCACGAAGGACTAGTTCCGTTTACGGTATTTCAGAAGAAAACACAGCTAACCGGTACACACCCATCCTACCTCTCGATGCTAGGAATCACCCTAGTCATCGTCCAAGAAAAACTTTTGAGACGGGGAGATCACAATCTCGAATAGCATGGGATCAAATTTATATACGCGCGCTCTAAGGGGTGCCCCCCTCTCGGTCCCAACCGGAAACACCCATGCCCCCTGACCGGATGACTGGCTTTAATCCAGGGCCATGGAACCATCATCACGGCCTCTCCTCTTTGGTGTGTACCATGGAAGCGGTTTGGAACTTACTAAACCATATTCCTTGCGGAAAACATGTGGTAGTACAAGGAAGGAAATGATAGGTACTGGACCGATATGGTCTGACACTGAAGTCACATAGTCTAGCGTAAGATTGGCATGCTACAACACTGCCGTCGTACCCATCCTCATGCCAACACATGGCCATTCATATTCACATTCATCCACGTATGGATCATCGAACTCACTTACCTCATTATCACATAAAATAACGTTCATCGGTATACAAACCGGCATGCCATGAAACTAACTAAATGCAAAACATGCCAAGACACTCATCATATCAAAAGTTCAAACATGCTTGCCTGGTTCAGAGTAGTCGGAGCCTAGCTCGGTGAAGTTCGCGGCTCCGTCACCTCCTTCGGTATCTACGTTTAAAGAAGATATATGCGCTAACGTAAATACCAAGGAGAGCACAGAAGGTAAACCAAATATTTTTCAAATAAATCTGATAAAAAACTAGACAAAATTTTAAAGAGAACAGAAAAAGAATCAATCAAAAATACTTTTCTGATTAAAAGTTATAAGGGTTTTTGTCCAGGGACTTATCTGTAATGAAACAGAAGATTTCCAGGGGCTAGTTTATAAAAGCAAAAAACGCTTCGGTAGCGATTACGCCAGCCCGAAGAGAAAACGTATTTGGCAGAAGGCATTTTCAGATAACGCTTCGTTTAGAAAGGACAGAGAGGCTGACAGCGGGTCCCACTTGTCATGTTTAAATTTCAAATGGGAGGGACGAGGCTCGTCGGCGCCCGAGAGCTGCTGTGGTCGCCGGCGGCGATCCACGGCGAGGCATGGGGATCAGAGGTTACCAATGAGCTCACCGTGTCCTTCCGCAACGGTGGGTGGTGGTGTTGGTCGCCGGTGAGCAGCACGTCGACGGCGGTCTCAACTCCGGCGGACGGTGGTTCGGGCGTGGATGGAGCTCGTCGGAGAGGGCTGCAAAGATTAAATTGAGGTGGGGGTTAGACTACTGGGTGTAAGAGAGGGCTACGGACGAGGTTTGGGCACCGGAGGTGGCCTCACCGCAGTGAATCGAGCTGGAGGCCGAGGCGGATCGGGGTGGCCGGAGCCGGGGAAGGAGACCTCCTCGAGGTCCTCCTAGTGGCCTGGCGGGGTGTTGGTGAGTAGTGGGGGTGCTGCGTGCACGAGAGTGAGCTCGGGACCCCTTTATATAGGCGGTCCGAGGCGGTTGCCGTGAACGGAGATTTCCGGCGAGCGATTACGGTGGTGCAGTGCTCGGTCGGGGTGGTTAGGGAGTCGAGCGTCATCACGGAGGTTCAACGGGTCCATTTTTGTGCTAAGCTGGCCGGGGTTTGGGTGTTTGGGTCGAGCTCGACGGAACGGGGTGGCGCGGGCCCGTCGGCGGCAGAGAGCGCTCTCCGTGCGTGCTGCGCCACGGCGACGGTGCCGCATGCGTGCGCTGGCACGGAGAAGGCCACGCGGAGCCACCAGAAGATTTGGGCGGTGCCGAACGGCGTTGCGCCGCCGTTCTCCTCCCTGTCGGCCGTTACGGGGAGCCGGCCGCCGCAAGACACGCTGGCGCAGGCGGGTCAGGGCGCCACCGACGCCAGGGTCGCACCAAGTGCGCGTGTGAAGCTTCGGACAAGAAAACGAGGCCGCGAGCAACGTGCCAAGTGCACTGTGGCCGCGTGACTGAAACTGTCGAAACTGAAGATGACACTGAAACTGAATTTCTAAACATTGAACAGTAACAGTGCCCACAAGGTGTTTGACCGAATGAAATTGGCCTCTGGTGATTTTTCCTTGAGCTGATTTTTGGTGGAGTGGCTTCTCCTTGCTCAAATAGGCTGCCTGAATTTTGGTGGAATTTTTGGAGGAGTGTAGATATGAATTTCACCAAATTTGGCAAATCTGGTCCAAACTTGCAGAGACTGAATTTTGAAAAATTTGAAAAGAGGAGGAGTGGATCAAGATGGTTCTGGGTTGTGGGTTCAAAGGACAATCCATGAGAATTGGTTTGAGGTCAAAACTCAAATGCAATAGGGCACTTGCTTTGAAAATCTCTCAGGCTCCAAATAATTTTCAGAATTGAATTGAGGGAAAAATAATTGGAATAAAAATCCAAAACCAATTTGGATTAGTTGGGACAGAGAATTTAGGTTGATCACAAGTTGTAGGGGAGGTTTTGGAGGGGTTTTACCACATGGGCAAGAATGCCAAGTCATGGTGGTTCCAAGATATGAAAATCCCAAATTTCATGGAGTTTCTTTTTTTTAAAGAAAAGATTAAACTCCCAAAAATAATTTAGAGAGAGAACCAACAGAGAAGAAGTTTCAAAAGGTCAAACACCAAAGTTTGAAGCCAGAATAAAAACCTTGCCAAAGAAAAGAAAGTCTCTTAAGAGGAAGGTTTTCTGGAAAATTTTAAATGGCCTCTTTTCAAAAACCACAAAGTTTTTGCTGAAAACCAAAGTAAAAATTTTGGAGTGTCACAACACCTACCCCCTTAGGAAAAATCTCGTCCTCGAGATTTCAGCTGATCCTTAAATAAGTGTGGATGCTCTGTCCGAAGAAAATCCTCGCTTTCCCAGGTTGCTTCACTGTCGGTGTGATTGCTCCACTGGACTTTGAAAAACTTGATGGTTTTCTGTCGGGTCCTCCTTTCAGACTCCTCTAATATTCTTATGGGACGTTCTCGATAAGTGAGGTCTGGCTGTATGTCAATGTTCTCATGAGATACTTGTTTCTCTGGGTTGCTTACGCACTTCCTTAATTGAGAGACGTGGAACACGTCGTGAATGTCGGACAAGTCTTCGGGTAAGTCTAGCTGGTAGGCTACAGTGCCTCTTCGTGCCACTATGCAAAATGGTCCAATGAATCTTGGTGCTAATTTTCCTTTAATCTTAAAATGTTGCAATCCTCTCATCGGGGATACTCTCAAGTATACGAATTCACCGGGTTCGAAGCTGACCCTACGATGTTTCTGATCATAATAACTTTTCTGTCGACTTTGAGCGGTCTTAAGTCGGTCCCTGATTAGCTTGACTTTTTCCTCGGCTTCTCTGAGCATATCTGGTCCGAAGATGCGGCTGTCTCCGGTCTCTGACCAATTTAACGGGGTACGACATCTCCTTCCGTATAGGGCTTCGAAAGGAGCCATTTGCAGGCTGGCCTGGTAACTGTTGTTGTATGCGAACTCGGCATATGGCAGGCTGTCCTCCCAACTGGTTCCATAGGTGAGGACACATGCTCTCAGCATGTCTTCTAAAACCTGGTTTACGCGTTCTGTTTGTCCATCAGTCTGTGGATGGTATGCGGTACTGAAGGCTAGTTGGGTTCCCAGAGCCTGTTGTAATTGCTCCCAAAATCTTGAGACGAACTGAGTGCCTCTGTCGGAAATTATAGTCTTCGGGACACCGTGCAGACAGACTATGCGGGAAAGATAAATCCTGGCAAGCCTCTGAGTGGTGTAGGTTGTCTTCACTGGAATAAAGTGTGCTACTTTGGTCAACCTGTCAGTGATGACCCATATGGCATCATTCCCGTGTCGTGACCGAGGTAATCCGACAATAAAATCCATCCCTATTTCATCCCATTTCCACTCAGGTATTTTGTTAGGTTGCAGTAGTCCGGCTGGTCTCTGATGTTCAGCTTTTATGCGTTGACATGAGTCGCAACATGCAATGAAAGCGGCTATGTCCCTCTTCATACCGTGCCACCAAAATCTTTCCTGAATATCCTTATACATTTTGGTTCCTCCAGGGTGGATCGAATATGGAGTGGTGTGTGCTTCAGTTAAAACTTGCTGTTTAAGGTCTTCTATGTTTGGCACGCATAGCCTTTCTCCGTACCATAATATTCCTTCATTGTCTATGACGAATTCCGAGGCCTTGCCCATACTCAACTTCCTTTTAATTCCTTCAATGCTGGGGTGACCGGACTGAGCCTCTTTAATTTTCTCCACAAGGTGTGGTTGTATTTCCAAGTTTGATATGGTGCCTTCTGCTACCATTATCAAGTTGAGCTTGACAAATTCTTGATGGAATTCGGGCCTCAAGCTGTGCAGATAGTTCCCGTCGGAGCTGGGGTTCCGACTCAGGGCATCGGCCACTACGTTTGCTTTCCCTGGATGGTAATGGATACCAACATCATAATCCTTTACCAATTCTAACCAGCGGCGTTGCCGTAAATTTAGTTCTGGCTGCGTAAAAATGTATTTGAGGCTTTTGTGATCCGTATATATCTCACATCGATTCCCAAGTAGAAAATGCCTCCATTCCTTGAGTGCATGAATAACTGCTGCCATTTCTAAATCATGAGTGGGATAATTTTCCTCGTGTTTGCGAAGTTGCCTTGAAGCGTAGGCGACAACCTTGCCTTCTTGCATCAACACGCATCCGAGACCCTTTCTGGATGCGTCACAAAATACTTCAAAATTCTTGTGTATATCGGGTACAATTAATACTGGTGCTGTTGTTAATTTCCGCTTTAGCTCTTGGAAACTTTTCTCGCAGGCTTCTGTCCATTCAAACTTCTTATCTTTCTTGAGTAACTGTGTCATAGGCTTGGATATGGTGGAAAATCCTTCAATAAATCTGCGGTAATACCCTGCCATTCCCAAGAAACTTCGTATGTCTGTTACGCTGGCTGGTGACTTCCAGTCAAGTACGGCCTTGACTTTCTCTGGGTCCACTGCTATACCGTCTTGAGTCAGCACGTGGCCTAGAAAACCTACTTGTCTTAGCCAAAATTCGCACTTGCTGAACTTGGCATACAATTGGTGTTTCCTTAGCTCTCCTAGTACAATCCTGAGATGTTCTGCGTGCTCTTCTGGTGTTTTGGAGTATACCAGAATATCGTCGATGAATACTACGACGAATTTGTCCATAAACTTCATAAATACTTTGTTCATGAGGTGAACAAAATATGCCGGGGCGTTAGTTAATCCAAATGGCATCACTGTGAACTCGTACAGTCCATATCTGGAGGTGAAGGCTGTTTTGGGGATATCTTCCGTTCGTACCTTCAATTGATGGTATCCTGACCTTAAGTCAATTTTTGAGAATACCTTGGCCTGAGCAAGTTGATCAAACAAATCGTTTATCCTTGGCATCGGGTATTTGTTTTTGACTGTGACCATGTTAAGTGCTCGATAGTCGATACACAATCTCAGCGTTCCATCCTTCTTCTTGGCAAATAAAATTGGTGATCCCCAAGGTGAGGAGCTGGCCCGAATGTATCCTTTATCCAGTAATTCCTTTATTTGCTTCTTCAATTCGATCAACTCGGATGGTGCCATTCTGTATGGTTTCTTGTATATGGGGGTGGTTCCTGGTGCTAGCTCAATGCGGAATTCTATTTCTCGATCTGGTGGCATGCCTGGCAGCTCTTCAGGGAATACATCTGGAAATTCACACACTACTGGAACCTTGTTTAGCTCAGAAACGTCCACCTTATTTAATCTCGGTTGCCGGGGTCTTTTTCCTTCCTTGGCTGATACTCTTATTGTCTTCCCTTGGTGGTGTGTGAGAATCACGGTCCTGTTGAAACAGTCTATAAAACCTTTATTGGTGGTTAGCCAATCCATCCCTAGGATGACATCCAGTCCTTTATTTTCCAATACAATAAGATTTGCGTAAAACTCCAATCCTTCAAACTCAATGACCACATTCTGACAGTAATTCTGAGAAACTTGCTGAATCCCGGGGGACTTGATTATTATGGATTTCTCCAAAGGAAGCATCGAAAAATTATTTTGCAAAGCAAAACTTTTCGAGATGAAAGAGTGAGAAGCTCCAGAATCAAACAAAACCATTGCAGGTATTGTGTTGACAGGAAACGTACCGAGTACGATATCCGAAGCATTTTGTGCCTCCTCTTTGGTTACGTGGTTCAGATGACCCTTCCTGTGGTTATTGTTGGGATTGAAATTGTTTCGTTTGGGCGCTGAATTATTGCCGCCGTTGTTCGGCTTTGGGGTTGAGTTCCTTGGCTTGGGGCACTGTTTGGCATAGTGCCCTTCTTCTCCACAAGCGTAACAAGTAACGCCGGGGCGATAGGTGAATTCCTTGTCCCTTGCATGAAAATTCTTGATTGGGCGTGAGACATTGGATGAGAATTTGGGTGTCCCACCCTTTTTAAAATCTATCTTGCTTCGGTGATTGCGAGTGTGATTAGTCTGGTCCCTTTTTCGCTTGCGGATATCTTCCAGACTGCGTCTCTCATTTTCCAGAGTAATGGCCTTGTCCACCAGCGTTTTAAAATCAGGAAAAGTGTGCACGACCAGTTGGCATTTAAGTGCGGGCGCCAGACCGTCAAGGAATTTCTCCATCTTCTTGATTTCAGTCATACGCTCCTCATTGGCGTAGCGGGATAATAGGGTAAATTGACTGTTGTAATCTGACACTGTCATGTTCCTTTGTTTGAGGTCATCAAATTCTCTCTTCTTGATTTTCATAATACTCTTAGGAATATGTGCACCACGGAAACCTTCCTTGAAATCATCCCAGGTTATGTCATTTTCGTTGGGATGCATGTGCAGAAAATTCTCCCACCACGATGCGGCTGCTCCTGTGAGATAGTGTGGAGCATATAGTACTTTCTCGAGATCTGAACACTTTGCAATAATTAATTTCCTCTCCATATCTCGAAGCCAGTCCTCGGCTTCAAGAGGCTTGTCAGTGTGAGAAAATGTTTGAGGACGTGTCTTCTGTAGCTCAGATAACTTGGAATGTTGCTGATACTGTCCATGGTGATTTCCCATGTTGATGACTTGGTTCATTATTTCACGATGTTGTTGCTGACTCTGTTCATAAAGGCGGCACATTTGTGAAAGTGCCGACTCATTTCCCGGTTGGCTTGACTGTCCCTGAGTGAACTCGTTGCTGGGTTGTGCATCATAATTTTCCTCTGATGGAATTGGCATGGAGCGAGTCCAAGGACGAGACATTTTTCACTCTGGGGATATATTTTGTAAAACCCATAAGAAAAGCGGAAAGAGTCGCAAAAACAAATCCATAAAATGCATAAAGCTGGCAATAGAATTAAATAACTCAGCTTACTTAAGAAAAACAAATCGACTTGCGCACGGAGAAGGACTGCTCATTACATATCTTACACGCGGGCGGTAATTATACAGTACATCACTCAGGATATGTGTACCTAATCCTGACATGTTATTTAGGCTAGTGCACTTCTCCAGATCCTACATGATGCGCAAACAGGCTACTTCTCCCAGCCTATGCACATATCTTACAAAGCGGTACAACACACGGCAGCTAAGCGTACTCAGGCAGAAATGTTGACGACCTCCCTTGCCCTGCCGAGGGCGAGGCGTAGCGAGGTTGGGGACTCGACCTCCTCCTCGCTAATGGGCTCCATACGTGTAGTGTTGCGCAGAGCGGGCGGAGCGGTTGCCAGGGGCGGAGCAACACGTACAGGAGTGGGCGCGAAGGTTGGTGTAGTGCGCGCTGGAGTGGGTGCAATGACTTGGTTAAATTCTTCGGTAGAAGGCAGGCGACGAGTAGGCGTAAAAGATGCTGATGACGAGACAAAAGTCGGTGGCGGAGCGATGGGTAGGAGCTCCCTCCTGTTGGCAGCACAGCCATGGACTGAGTCCATGCGGGTAGCTACGAAGTCGTCCACCAGGTTGTCGAAGGCTGCCTCCAGGGCCCGGAGATACTCAATGAGCATCTCAAAAGCCTCGTCTCGTTCTCCTCTGGGGCAGGAGTATGCGTAGTGACAGGTGTAAGGCACATGGCACGGAAGATAACGGTAACGACGAGTCTTCATCACGGGAAGGACATCCCTGAGACGAGCTATCGCCTCGCGGGCTGCCATCTGCATAGCATGCCTCTCCGTAGGCATGGCTCTTCCCACGAACCGGAAGCGGCGTAACTCACCACGCCCTCCCCTGAACTGCACCGCGGCCTGGTGCATGGTCAGACTGTCGTTGACTCGGTGCTGGTAGAGTGTGAAGACTGGGCGCACGGATGGCCCCATCGCGACCTGAACGATGGAAGAAAGAAGCTTGACGAACCCATCGGGTACGTTGGCGAAGGTCTGAGACTCGCAGCTGACGTCGGCCATCTACAAAAGTAGGCAAAATTCTGCAGGGTCAGATCATAAATTTATGCTGACTGACAGAAAATGACTACCATTGCAAAAATATAAATTAGCTCTATCAGGCTAATAACCAATTAGCGATCGCACCTAGTGGCTTCCTACAGTCAGCCTGGCTCTGGTACCAAGCTTGTCACGACCGGTTTTCCAATAAAAATATTTATTGAAAAGCCAATCTTTTAAGTCCAGTATGAGAGAAATCCTCCACACTGGCAGACAAATTCTTGATACAATAAGCCAGTAGCATAAAATATATTACAGGGTCGAACTACGGTTGCTCAACCAAATTATTACAAGCACGCCAATAATCATACATAATGGCGGACAGAACACAGTGGTGTGGAGACATACTACTGACTCAAGGATAGGCTGGTGGTGGAAAACACAGCGGGGAGAGAAATACAAGACTCTACGTCTGTCATCTCATCGAGCGTCGAGGAGAGGCTCGATGAATTTATTTGGTAGCGGAAGCGGATATAAAACAGTGGCCAAATCCAGGGTCGCACAAGACTGACTGGGACTCCTCTAAGTGTCGGGCTCGCTATCGAACTCTTCATCCATGAGATCGCCTTCGTCAGCATCTGGCCAAATCAACAAGCCAGTGAGTACTTTGAAAGTACTCGCAAGACAGTTCGGACGTAAGATATAACAAATGCATGCATGGATGCAACATGATTAATTCCTTAATGCACATAAATAAAATTAGCATAACGGGTAAGTAAAAGGGAAACGGCGGTAGTCCGCCTGAAATCCCACAAACATAAATAAGACCGATCGGGTGTCTGAAGCGACGCCTCGAAAGGTGAACAAATAAAAATAAGGAAATGATGCCACAGTCGGGCGTCTTAGCGACACCACATAAAGGGCTTTAAAAGAAATGCCACAGTCGGACGTCTGAGGACATCACAGAAAGGGCTTTAAAAGAAATGCCACAGTCGGACGTCTGAGCGACATCACAGAAAGGGCTTTAAAAGAAATGCCACAGTCGGACGTCTGAGCGACATCACAGAAAGGGCTTTAAAAGAAATGCCACAGTCGGACGTCTGAGCGACATCACAAAGGGCTTTAAAAGAAATGCCACAGTCGGACGTCTGAGCGACATCAGAAAGGGCTTTAAAAGAAATGCCACAGTCGGACGTCTGAGCGACATCACAGAAAGGGCTTTAAAAGAAATGCCACAGTCGGACGTCTGAGCGACATCACAGAAAGGGCTTTAAAAGAAATGCCACAGTCGGACGTCTGAGCGACATCACAGAAAGGGCTTTAAAAGAAATGCCACAGTCGGACGTCTGAGCGACATCCAAAAGGGCTTTAAAAGAAATGCCACAGTCGGACGTCTGAGCGACATCACATAAAGGGCTTTTATTCACAAGTAAATAATACTCATAATAACATTCAATTCATGAATAAAGGGTTAGTCCATCCACAGGATAATCATTTAACCGGACTTAGCACTCATGCGATTCACCGGAGTCTCTGTCATCAAAGCTGACAATTGATTAGGATAAGATAACGAAACTTGACATGGAATAGATGATTTGGAGGAATATATGACTCTGCAGAGTTTGTACAAAATTTTCCCACAGCCAACGGATTTCCGTAGTCACGAAGGACTAGTTCCGTTTACGGTATTTCGGAAGAAAAACAGCTAACCGTACACACCCATCCTACCTCTCGATGCTAGGAATCACCCTAGTCATCGTCCAAGAAAAACTTTTGAGACGGGGAGATCACAATCTCGAATAGCATGGGATCAAATTTATATACGCGCGCTCTAAGGGGTGCCCCCCTCTCGGTCCCAACCGGAAACACCCATGCCCCCTGACCGGATGACTGGCTTTAATCCAGGGCCATGGAACCATCATCACGGCCTCTCCTCTTTGGTGTGTACCATGAAAGCGGTTTGGAACTTACTAAACCATATTCCTTGCGGAAAACATGTGGTAGTACAAGGAAGGAAATGATAGGTACTGGACCGATATGGTTTGACACTGAAGTCACATAGTCTGGCGTAAGACTGGCATGCTACAACACTGCCGTCGTACCCATCCTCATGCCAACACATGGCCATTCATATTCACATTCATCCACGTATGGATCATCGAACTCACTTACCTCATTATCACATAAAATAACGTTCATCGGTATACTCACCGGCATGCCATGAAACTAACTAAATGCAAAACATGCCAAGACACTCATCATATCAAAAGTTCAAACATGCTTGCCTGGTTCAGAGTAGTCGGAGCCTAGCTCGGTGAAGTTCGCGGCTCCGTCACCTCCTTCGGTATCTACGTTTAAAGAAGATATATGCGCTAACGTAAATACCAAGGAGAGCACAGAAGGTAAACCAAATATTTTTCAAATAAATCTGATAAAAAACTAGACAAAATTTTAAAGAGAACAGAAAAAGAATCAATCAAAAATACTTTTCTGATTAAAAGTTATAAGGGTTTTTGTCCAGGGACTTATCTGTAATGAAACAGAAGATTTCCAGGGGCTAGTTTATAAAAGCAGAAAACGCTTCGGTAGCGATTACGCCAGCCCGAAGAGAAAACGTATTTGGCAGAAGGCATTTTCAGATAACGCTTCGTTTAGAAAGGACAGAGAGGCTGACAGCGGGTCCCACTTGTCATGTTTAAATTTCAAATGGGAGGGACGAGGCTCGTCGGCGCCCGAGAGCTGCTGTGGTCGCCGGCGGCGATCCACGGCGAGGCATGGGGATCAGAGGTTACCAATGAGCTCACCGTGTCCTTCCGCAACGGTGGGTGGTGGTGTTGGTCGCCGGTGAGCAGCACGTCGACGGCGGTCTCAACTCCGGCGGACGGTGGTTCGGGCGTGGATGGAGCTCGTCGGAGAGGGCTGCAAAGATTAAATTGAGGTGGGGGTTAGACTACTGGGTGTAAGAGAGGGCTACGGACGAGGTTTGGGCGCCGGAGGTGGCCTCACCGAAGTGAATCGAGCTGGAGGCCGAGGCGGATCGGGGTGGCCGGAGCCGGGGAAGGAGACCTCCTCGAGGTCCTCCCAGTGGCCTGGCGGGGTGTTGGTGAGTAGTGGGGGTGCTGCGTGCACGAGAGTGAGCTCGGGACCCCTTTATATAGGCGGTCCGAGGCGGTTGCCGTGAACGGAGATTTCCGGCGAGCGATTACGGTGGCGCAGTGCTCGGTCGGGGTGGTTAGGGAGTCGAGCGTCATCACGGAGGTTCAACGGGTCCGTTTTGGTGTTGAACTGGCCGGGGTTTGGGTGTTAAGGGCGAGCTCGACGGAACGGTGATGGTGCGGGCCCGTCGGCGGCGGAGAGCGCGTTCCGTGCTTGCCGGCCACGGTGGCTGTGCTACGGGCGTGCGCTGGCGTGCATGAGGCCACGCGGAGAGCCAGGGAGCAATGGGCGGCGCGGAACAGCGTTCTGCCGTGGTGTGCCTCCTGTCGGCTGCCACGGGAGGTCCCGACGCCGCAGAAGACGCCGGCGAGGGCGAGCCAGCGCGCTACCGACGCCAGGAAGGCTCCACGCACGCGTGTGCAGCTTCGGACAAGAGGAAGAGGCAGCGAGGAACGTGCCAAGGGCACTGTGGCCGCGTGA
The DNA here is from genome assembly GCF_018294505.1 of Triticum aestivum. NCBI lineage: Eukaryota > Viridiplantae > Streptophyta > Magnoliopsida > Poales > Poaceae > Triticum > Triticum aestivum. The sequence goes on from NC_057803.1 coordinate 478,470,820, forward strand.
CTGAAACTGACGGACTGAAGATGACACTGAAAACTGAATTTTCTGAACTATGAACAGTAACAGTGCCCACCAGGTGTTCGACTGAATGAAATTGGCCTCTAGTGATTTTTCCTTGAGCTGATTTTTGGTGGAGTGGCTTCTCCTTGCTCAAATAGGCTGCCTGAATTTTGGTGGAATTTTTGGAGGAGTGTAGATATGAATTTCACCAAATTTGGCAAATCTGGTCCAAACTTGCAGAGACTGAATTTTGAAAAATTTGAAAAGAGGAGGAGTGGATCAAGATGGTTCTGGGTTGTGGGTTCAAAGGACAATCCAGGAGAATTGGTTTGAGGTCAAAACTCAAATGCAATAGGGCACTTGCTTTGAAAATCTCTCAGGCTCCAAATAATTTTCAGAATTGAATTGAGGGAAAAATAATTGGAATAAAAATCCAAAACCAGTTTGGATTAGTTGGGACAGAGAATTTAGGTTGATCACAAGTTGTAGGGGAGGTTTTGGAGGGGTTTTACCACATGGGCAAGAATGCCAAGTCATGGTGGTTCCAAGATATGAAAATCCCAAATTTCATGGAGTTTCTTTTTTTAAAAATAAAAGATTAAACTCCCAAAAATAATTTAGAGAGAGAACCAACAGAGAAGAAGTTTCAAAAGGTCAAACACCAAAGTTTGAAGCCAGAATAAAAACCTTGCCAAAGAAAAGAAAGTCTCTTAAGAGGAAGGTTTTCTGGAAAATTTTAAATGGCCTCTTTTCAAAAACCACAAAGTTTTTGCTGAAAACCAAAGTAAAAATTTTGGAGTGTCACAGTGCAAACAAACATTAAAGGAGCCATTATCTGTATTTTTTTAACTAAAGCTATTATCTGCCTGCTATCATTTGTTTTGGGTCTATCCACAGTTTGCTACCATCACTCTGGATTTGTGCATGCACTCCTTACATAATCTCACTATGTTTTATTCCTATGCATGTCAGTTATTGTACACAATGGAACTGAACATGTAGAGGAAAAGAGACGAGCCTTGCGTGGCAATAAAATTTCATGCAGACGTCGCTCCATGGTGGGCGCAAAGGCAGCCCCCCTCCACCCATTTCGGATCGTAATCAAGAGGAAGATAAATGTTCTGAGGGGGATTCAGAAGCAAAAGACCACTCATATTTACCCCACGAGGTCTTCGCTCTAACGTGGCATGCTGATGTTGGTAAAATCATGCATATGGTGCCTTGCATTGCTTACTGTATACATCAAAGATGTCATCTGCTTAGTTTAGACATGCTTTGTGTCAATGCCATCTGTTTAGTTTCTTTATCATATATGTGAATCATGCAATGCCATCTTGTTTAGCCATGCATCATATATGTGAATTTTGCAATGCCACCCTGGTTAGCCAGTCATCTTATATGTGAATTATATCATGACATCATTTTTTTATTACGTGTTAAATTTGTCAACAATTTTAGTGTATTCAATTACTCTTCCTTTGCATCAGCCATTCAACACGGTCATGGAAAAATCTGGAGTGGAAACAAGGTCTTTAGAGCAGACAATGCTATCTGACGAAGCGCATGTCTTGCTGGTTACAGATAGCTCCTCAGAGGAGGATTCAGAGACAGATGAACAGTCCTATCCCCCCCCCTGAGGTGCATGCTCTAACTTGGTAGGGTTATGTTGCTCATATCGTGCGTATGGTATCTTGCATTGCTATGTCATTTGCTTAGTTTAGACATGCTTTGTGTGAATGCCACATGTTTAGTGTCTAATTACCATATATGTGAATTATGCAATGCCATCTTGTTGCAAGACATTATATATGTGAATTATGCAATGCTATCTTGTTGCAAGGCATTATATATGTGAATTATGCAATGCCATGTTGTTTAGCCAAGTGTCATATATGTGAACTATATCATGTCGTCCTTTTTTTGTATTTCTCATTGCTTTTGTCGACAATGTTTGTATATTCAACTACTCTTCCTGTGCATCAGCCATTTGAATTGGTGATGGAGAAATCTGGAGTGAAACAAGGTCTTCACAGCAGACAATGCTACTTGGTGAAGCAGATATCTTGTTGGTTACAGATAGCTCTTCAGAGGAGGATTCAGAGGCAGATGACCAGTCCTATTATCCCCCTGAGGTGTATGCTCAAACTTGGCAGGGTTATACTACTAATATCATGCATATGTTGTATTTCAATGCTTAGTTTTTACATCATATACACGATATTGAATGCCATCTCCTTAGTTGGCACATCATATATGTGATTGCCCTCTGCTCACTTCCTTAGTATATAAATCATATATTTGAATTATATCATGCCATGATGTTTACATAGACAGCATGTATCTGAATTATGGCATGCCAACCCATTTTCTAAAGACATAATATAGTTATATCATCTCATCCTGTTCACACTTCACATAGTCATCATATTTTGAATTATGTCATTCTATCCGTGAATTATATCATGCCATCATGTTTCCATTGACGGCATGTTTGTGATTTATGGCATGCCAACCACTTTAATAGACACATCGTATAGTTATATCATGTCATCCTGTTTACATAGTCATCATATTTTGAAGTATGTCATTCTATCCTGTTTAGTTAGCCATCATACATGTGAAATTGTGTCATGCTATCCTGTTTAATTAGCCATCATATATGTGAAATTATGTCCTCCTATTCTGTTTGGTTAGACAACATAAAAGGTGAATTATTTCATGCCTTGTTTTCTTCCCTACTATCCATTGCACCTGTCTATCTTACAATGTCTGTACATTCAATTACTTTTCTTGTTTATCAGCCATTTCAATTGGAGGGGGTGATGGCAGTATCTGTGGGTAAAAACACAGTCTTCAGAAAAGAATGTGCTACCTGTCGAAGGAGATAGAACCATGGTTGTACTTGCCCAAGAACTAGCCCCACCACACATAACCCAGACTCACGCAGATTGTACCCCTACCTAGTTGGACAGAGAACTAGCTACACCCCTTCTAACCCCAACCCCAGCAGATAGTAACCCAGTTCCCGTTGACACAGCACCGTCTCCATCACAGAGCACCAAAACACGAGCAGTTAGTAAGGCAACTGCAGTTCCCAAAGCACGAGGACCACCACTCTGAACCCCAATTCAACGCTTAAAGCAGAAGAAGAATTATTCTCAGGTCAGGTTCCGTAGCTATGGTTCATACTACTTTGCTCTTGCATCACTGTATTTACTCATACCAACTAATTTCAAATTTGAAGGATGCAATTGAAACTCCAATGGCGCAACAGGTATGTTTTAAACCTGTTTCTTTAACGTGTTTGCTATTGTAACTTGCTCTATGTTGATTTCAGTTTCAAGTGAATAAACAGTTATATTCTCATGCCATGCATCTTACAAGTGTTGTTATTGCTGTGTAGTTTCCCACACTTATATTCTATCTAAGCTACTTTGTCTTAAATAGATATGATTTGAACGGTATCTATCTTGATTTGGCAACATAAACTAGAATGATATAGACCATACAGTGACCATACTACATAGATATATGTGATGTGTTTGTTTGTTTGTTTGTTTCTCTTTTAGAATGCGGATAAAATATTGGAGAAGAGTACCCCGTTATGCAATGGTACAGGAAGTGATGCAAATAAGGTTCAAGATAGTGAGACATCCCTGTTGGTCTCCAAGAAAGCTGATAAAAAGTATATTGAAGGCACTGAGACAACCCCAAAGTCCTGTCTTGATGTAGTGTTTGAGTTACTGGCTACTACTGCTGGCACCAGCTCTTCGAACTCGCTGCCTGAATCAGTTCGGCTTCTTGAGTCTCAACTTCAAGTTGAAAGACATCAATCAGATGTTATGCGACAGGAAGCCAAAGGACTGAGGAAGTCCCTGCAGAACTTAGATGCATACTTTCTGGTGCAACAGCAAGTGCTGGAGGATTTAAGCGCCAAACAAGAGAAAGTTAATAAGCTTGCTAAGCATCTTGCCAGCATTATGGGTACCCAGGATATTGTTTCTTGAGCTCTTCTGAAGTGGTTTCAGTTCTGGACTTGTTTTTCTGTGGCATTTATATGCTGCTTTGTTCCCTATATTTGCACTAGTGGCGAACTTTGATGCCTAGTGGATGTAATATGTGTAATAGCTGTGATAGCCTAACATAAGTTGCTTGCCTGTTTATTTGCTTATTGTCTTGTTTATTTGTTTTCTAGTAGTCAGTGCAGTTTTTTTCCGCGGTTTGCTAGTGGCCGCAATAACCTATTTTTTAAAACTAGGCCACATTAACCATGGGCTACATATTTACTATAGTTAACATGGACCTCGTATGGTCCGTAGAAACAATGGGCCTTCTAAGGGCCGTAGAAACAATGGGCCTTCTACGGGGCGTAGAAACCATGGGCCTTATATGGGCCGTTGACACAATGGGCCTTCTACGGCCCATATCATCAATGGGCCTTCTACGGGCCGTATGATCGGTTGGCCAAACATGGGCCAATAACAGACCACATTATGGTCGTAAATGGGCTAGAGTTGAAATCGCCTGTTCATGGGCCGACCATAACGGGTCGACGTTAATCGACCGTATTTGATGACGCTATGAAAATGGCCCAACGTATTAACGAGCCACAAGCGGGCCGACTGTAACCACGGGCTGAATTTGGCCCACAAGCAGAAAATGACAGTAACGGGCCAAAAGTAAACGAATGCTGGAAATGAGCCCAAGAATAAATGGGCCCTGAGAAGGCCGAAAGATAACATGGGCTGGAAACGGCCCAACGAAATAATGGGTCGTTAATGGGTATAAAGTGATACACTATTCATTACGGGCTAGTTTTACCATGGGCCGAGGGTTACTAAGGGCCTCATATGGGCCGAAAGACGTCATGGGCCATACATGGGCCGGAAGTTAAAACGGGCTGGAATTATATTGGACGGCCCAGATGACGCTACTGGGCCTAATTCGGATAGGCCGTAAATGGGCCCTGGGTTAGCGGGCTATAAATGGGCTATATGCGAACATGCCGTTAACAGGCTTGCCATGGGTCGGCCCGCCACCTTTTGACCAAGTCAAACGGGCCAGCCTTTTCATAGGAATGGGCCTCTGTTGGGCCGTGCCATGTATCGACGTATCATAGGTGCTTTGGGTCCAATGAGTGGATGACATCTGTCCCAACAGCGAGCCGACACGTGTTCCCTCCAGCCAATGATGATTTTACACGAGGAAAATCCCCATTGGTCGGGGCTGTTAACGGGTTATCGGATCCAAAACCGGACCCGATAGCTTAACAGCGTTCCATTACGGTGGATGCCACGTGTCAGTCACCCTTGACGAAAGCACTTCTGTGATGTGTGATTTATCGTAATGGAAGTGGACACTTCCGTGATGATAATTTTGGTAATGTCAAGGAACACTTCTATGACAGCACATGTATGACTATCTTGATTCTTTCATAAAATTTTCATGGATGTACATGCATGACAGAAAACGTGACCTACTGTTACAAACACGTATCATCACGGAAGTGTATTTTTTTTGTAGTGACCACTTTAAGCCTTGCAAGCAATGTGACTAATGAGTTAGTTAAGGGATGTTGCATTACGGAACGAGTAAAGAGACTAGCCAGTAACGACATTGAACTAGGTATTGAGATACCGACGACCGAATCTCGTGCAAGTTACATACCGATGACAAAGGGAACAACGTATGTTGTTATGTGGTTTGACCGATAAAGAACTTCATAGAATATGTAGGAACCAATATGAGCATCCAGGTTCCGCTATTGGTTATTGACTGGAGATGAGTCTCGGTCATGTCTACATAGTTCTCGAACCTGTAGGGTCTGCACACTTAACGTTCGGTGACGATCGATATTATGAGCTTATGTGTTTTGATGTACCGATGGTAGTTCGGAGTCCCGGATATGATCACAGACATGATGAGGAGTCTCGAAATGGTCAAGACATAAAGATCGATATATTGGAAGGCTATGTTTGGACATCAGAATGGTTCCAGGTGAGTTCGGGCATTTATCGGAGTACCGGGGGTTACCGGAACCCCCCGGGGAGTGTATGGGCCTTAATGGGCCTTAGTGGGAGAGAGGAGGCGGCCTAGGTGTGGGCACACCCCCCATGTTCAATCCGAAGTGGGGTGGGGGAGGGGCAGCCCCCCTTTCCTTCTCCCTCTCTCCCCCTTCCTTCTCTCCTACTCCAACAAGGGAAAGGGGGAATCCTACTCCCGCCGGGAGTAGGATGTTGGGGATCGTAGTAGAAATTTAAAATTTTCTACGCAACACCAAGATCAATCTATGGAGTAATCTAGCAACGATGGGAAGGAGAGTGCATCTACATACCCTTGTAGATCGATAAGCGGAAGCGTTCAAGTGAGCGGGGTTGATGGACTCGTACTCGTCGTGATCCAAATCACCAATGATCCTAGCGCCGAACGGACGGCACCTCCGCGTTCAACACACATACAGAATGGAGACGTCTCCCACGCCTTGATCCAGCAAGGAGGAAGGAGAGGTTGAGGAAGAGAGTCAAACAGCAGCACGACGGCGTGGTGGTGATGGAGTGGCAGTTCTCCGGCAAGGCTTCGCCAAGCTCACGCGGAGGAGGAGAGGTATTGGAGGGGAGGGGCTGTGCCAGGTTCAAGGGTATGGCCGCCCTCCCACCCCTCCACTATTTATAGGTGGGGAGAGAGGGGGCCGGCCCCCCTAGATCCCATCTAGGATTGGGGGCGGTGGCCAAAGGGGGGAGGAGTGCCTCCCAAGTCAAGTGGAGGCCCTCCCCCTTAGGGTTTCCCCTCTCCCATGCGCATGGGCCTTGGGGGGGCTGGTGCCCTTGGCCCATTAAGGTTAGGGCGCCCCCTACAGCCCATGCTGCTGTATTGGATGTGGTGGAACATTTTCCGGACCTCCGGACCCCTCCGGAATCCTCCGGAACCTTCCGGAAGCTTCCCGGTACAATACCGGAAAAAACCGAACTTTTCCCGGAACCCGAACAACAACTTTCCATATATAAATCTTTACCTCCGGACCATTCCGGTACTCCTCGTGACGTCCGGGATCTCATCCGGGACTCCGAACAACATTCGGTAATCACATACAAGTCTTCCTAATAACCCTAGCGTCATCGAACCTTAAGTGTGTAGACCCTACGGGTTCGGGAACCATGCAGACATGACCGAGACAACTCTCCGGCCAATAACCAACAGCGGGATCTGGATACCCATGTTGGCTCCCACATGTTCCACGATGATCTCATCGGATGAACCACGATGTCGAGGATTCAATCAATCCCGTATTCAATTCCCTTTGTCCAGCGGTATTGTACTTGCCCGAGATTCGATCGTCGGTATCCCGATACCTTGTTCAATCTCGTTACCGGCAAGTCTCTTTACTCGTTCCGTAACACATCATCCCGTGATCAACTCCTTGGTCACATTGTGCACATTATGATGATGTCCTACCGAGTGGGCCCAGAGATACCTCTCCGTTTACACGGAGTGACAAATCCCAGTCTCGATTCGTGCCAACCCAACAGACACTTTCGGAGATACCTGTAGTGTACCTTTATAGCCACCCAGTTACGTTGTGACGTTTGGCACACCCAAAGCACTCCTACGGTATCCGGGAGTTGCACAATCTCATGGTCTAAGGAAATGATACTTGACATTAGAAAAGCTTTAGCAAACGAACTACACGATCTTGTGCTAGGCTTAGGATTGGGTCTTGTCCATCACATCATTCTCCTAATGATGTGATCCCGTTATCAACGACATCCAATGTCCATGGTCAGGAAACCGTAACCATCTATTGATCAACGAGCTAGTCAACTAGAGGCTTACTAGGGACATGGTGTTGTCTATGTATCCACACATGTATCTGAGTTTCCTATCAATACAATTCTAGCATGGATAATAAACGATTATCATGAACAATGAAATATATAATAATAACTAATTTATTATTGCCTCTAGGGCATATTTCCAACAGTCTCCCACTTGCACTAGAGTCAATAATCTAGTTCACATCGCCATGTGATTAACACTCACAGGTCACATCGCCATGTGACCAACATCCAAAGAGTTTACTAGACTCAATAATCTAGTTCACATCACTATGTGATTAACACTCAATGAGTTCTGGGTTTGATCATGTTATGCTTGTGAGAGAGGTTGTAGTCAACGGGTCTTGCCATATTCAGATCCCTATGTATTTCGCAAAACTTTATGTCATATCGTAGATGCTGCTACCACGTTCCACTTGGAGCTATTCCAAATTGTTGCTCCATTATACGTATCCGGTATCTCTACTCAGAGCTATCCGGATAGGTGTTAAGCTTGCATCGACGTAACTCTTTACGTCGAACTCTTTATCACCTCCATAACCGAGAAACATTTCCTTATTCCTCTAAGGATAATTTTGACCGCTATCTGGTGATCCAGTCCTAGATCACCTTTGTACCCTCTTGCCAGACATGTGGCAAGGCACACATCAGGTGCGGTACTCAGCATGGCATACCGTATAGAGCCTATGACAAGAGCATAGGGGACGACCTTCGTCCTTCCTCTTTCTTCTGCCGTGGTCAAGCTTTGAGTCTTACTCAACTTCACACCTTACAACTCAGGTAAGAACCCCTTCTTTGACTGATCTATTTTGAACTCCTTCAAAAACATGTCAAGGTGTGCGTTCTTTGAAAGTATCATCAGGCGTCTTGATCTATCTCTATAGATCTTGATGCCCAATATGTAAGCAGCTTTATCCAGGTCTTCCTTTGAAAAACACTCTTCAAACAACCGTTTATGCTTTCCAGAAATTCTACATTATTTCGAATCAACAATATGTCATCCACATATACTTATCAGAAATGTTGTAGTGCTCCCACTCACTTTCTTGTAAATACAAGTTTCTAGCAAACATTGTATAAACCTAAAAGCTTTGATCACTCCATCAAAACATATATTCCGATTCCGAGATGCTTGCTCTAGTCCATAGAAGGATTGCTGGAGCCAGCATACCTTTTAGCATCCTTAGGATCGACAAAACCTTTTATTGTATCACATACAACTTTTCTTACGAAAACTGGTAAGAAAACTTGTTTTGACATCCATCTGTAAGATTTCATAATCGAAAAATACAGCTAATGCTAACATGATTCCGACGGACTTAAGCATCGCTACGGGTGAGAAATTCTCATCGTAGTCAACTCCTTGAACTTGTGAAAAGACTCTTTCCCACAAGTCGAGCTTCATAGACGGTAACATTACCGCCCACGTCCGTCTTCTTCTTAAAGATCCATTTATCTCAATGGCTTGCCGATCATCGGGCAAGTCCACCAAAGTCCATACTTTGTTCTGATATATGGATCCTATCTCGGATTTCATGGCTTCTAACCATTTGTCGGAATACGGGCCCACCATCGCTTCTCCATAGCTCGTAGGTTCATTGTTGTCTAACAACATGATATCTAAGACAGGATTACCGTACCACTCAGGAGTAGTACATATCCTTGTCGACCTACGAGGTTCGATAGCAACTTGATCCGAAGCTTCATGATCACTATCATTAACTTCCTATTCAACAGACGTAGGCGCCACAGAAAACATCTTTCTGTGTTGCATCACTCTCTGGTTGAAGTAAAGGTTCGACAACCTCATCAAGTTCTATCTTCCTCCCACTCAATTCTTTCGAGAGAAACTCCTTCTCGAGAAAGGACCCGTTCTTAGCGACAAACAATTTGCCCTCGGATCTGAGATAGAAGGTATACCCAACTGTCACCTTTGGGTATCCTATGAAGATGTGTTTGTCCGCTTTGGGTTCGAGCTTCTCCGGCTGAAGCCTTAAGCATCGCAGCCCCAAACATTAAGAAACGACAACTTTGGTTTCTTGCCAAACCAATGTTCATACGACGTCGTCTCAACGGACTTAGATGGTGTCCTATCTAAAGTGAATGCAGCTGTCTCTAACGCATAACCTCAAAATGAAAGGTAGATGGTAAGAGACATCATAGATCGCACCATATCTCATAAGGTTCGATTACGACGTCCGGACACACCATTACCTTGTGGTGTTCCAGGTGGCTTCAACTGTGAAACAATTCCACAATGTCTTAAGTGATTGCCAAACTCATAACTCAGAAAATCCCCTTTTGATCAGATCATAGGAACATGATCTTATTGTTATGATGATTCTTAACTTCACTCTGAAATCGCTTGAACTTTTCAAACGTTTCAGACTTGTGCTTCATTAAGTAAATATACCTATATCTACCCAAATCGTCAGTGAAGATGAGAAAATAGCGATATCCACCGCACGCTTCAATTCTCATTGGATCACACACATCAGCATGCATGATTTCCAACAAGTCACTTGCCCATTTCATTGTACCTGAAAACGGGGTCTTAGTCATCCTGCCCATGAGGCATGGCTCGCATGTGTCAAGTGATTCAAAATCAAGTGACTCCAAACATCCATCGACATGGAGTTTCTTCATGCATCTTACGCCAATATGACCTAAGCGGCAGTGCCACAAGAAAGTGGTACTATCATTATTAACTCTACATCTTTTGGCGTGAACATGTGTATTACCACGACCGAGATTCAATGAACCATTCACATAGGGTGCATGACCATGAAAGGTATCATTCATGTAAACAGAATAACCATTATTCTCTAACTTAAATGAATAACCGTATTGCAATGAACATGATCTAATCATATTCATGCTCAACGTAGACACCTGATAACATTTATCTAGGTTCAATACTAATCCCGAAGGCAGATGGAGCGTGCGATGGTGATCTCATCAACTTTGGAAACACTTCCAACACACATCGTCACCTCGCCCTTAGCCAGTCTCCGTTTAGTCCGTAGCTTTTGCTTCAAGTCACCAATAATAGCAACTGAACCGGTATCCAATACCCAGGTGCTACCAGGAGTACTAGTGAGGTACACATTAATAACACGTATATACTTTTGAAGTTGCCAGCCTTCTTATCTACCATGCATTTGGGGTAATTCCGCTACCAGTGACCGTTCCCCTTACAATAGAAGCACTTAGTCTCGGGTTTGGGTTCAACCTTGGGTTCCTTCACTGGAGCGGCAACTGGTTTGCCATCCATGAAGTTTCCCTTCTAGCCCTTGCCCTTCTTGAAACCAGTGGTCTTGTTAAACCATCAACACTTGATGCTCCTTCTTGATTTCTACCTTTTGCGGTCTTAAGCACCGCGAACAGCTCCGGGATCAACTCCATCCCTTGCATGTCATAGTTCATCACGAAGATCTAGTAGCTTAGTGATAGTGGCTAGAGAACTCTATCAATCACTATCTTATCTGGAAGTTTAACTCCCACTTGATTTAAGTGATTGTAGCACCCAGACATTCTGAGCACATGCTCACTAGCTGAGCTATTCTCCTCCATCTTGTTGGCAAAAGAACTTGTCAGAGGTCTCACACCTCTCAACACGGGCATGAGCCTGAAATCCCAATTTCAGCTCTTGGAACATCTCATATGTTCTATGGCGTTCAAAACGTCATTGGAATCCCGATTCTAAGCCGTAAAGTATGGTGCACTAAACTATCAAGTAGTCATCAGGATGTGTCTGTCAGGTGTTCACAACATCCACAGACGACGTTGTAGGGGTTTGCACATCGAGCGGTGCATCAAAGACGTAAGCCTTCTGTGTAGCAGTGAGGACACTCCTCGGACTACGGACCTAGTCCGCATCATTGCTTACAATATCTTTCAACTTAATCTTTCTCTAGGAACGTATTGAAACAGGGAGCTACAACGTGAGCTATTTATCTACAACATATTTGCAAAGACAATTTAGACTATGTTCATGATAATTGAGTTCATCTAATCAAATTATTTAATGAACTCCCACTCAGATAGACATCCCTCTAGTCATCTAAGTGAAACATGATCCGAATCGACTAGGCCGTGTCCGATCATCACGTGAGACGGACTAGTCATCAACGGTGAACATCTCATGTTGATCGTATCTTCTATACGACTCATGTTCGACCTTTCGGTCTTCCGTGTTCCGAGGCCATGTCTGTACATGCTAGGCTCGTCAAGTCAACCTAAGTGTTTCGCATGTGTCCCGAGGCCATGTCTGTACATGCTAGGCTCGTCAACACCCGTTGTATTCGAACGTTAGAATCTATCACACCCGATCATCACGTGGTGCTTCGAAACAACGAACCTTCGCAACGGTGCACAGTTAGGGGGAACACTTTTCTTGAAATTTTAGTGAGGGATCATCTTATTTAAGCTACCGTCGTTCTAAGCAAATAAGATGTAAAACATGATAAACATCACATGCAATCAAATAGTGACATGATATGGCCAATATCATTTTGCTCCTTTTGATCTCCATCTTCGGGGCTCCATGATCATCGTTGTCACCGGCATGACACCATGATCTCCATCATCATGATCTCCATCATCGTGTCTTCTTGAAGTTGTCTCGTCATCTATTACTTCTACTACTATGGCTAACGCTTTAGCAATAAAGTAAAGTAATTACATGACGTTTATGTTGACACGCAGGTCATAAATAAATTAAGACAACTCCTATGGCTCCTGCCGGTTGTCATACTCATCGACATGCAAGTCGTGATTCCTATTACAAGAACATGATCAATCTCATACATCACATATATCATTCATCACATCCTTTTGGCCATATCACATCACAAGGCATATGCTGCAAAAACAAGTTAGACGTCCTCTAATTGTTGTTGCAAGTTTTTACGTGGCTGCTATAGGTTTCTAGCAAGAACGTTTCTTACCTACGCGAAAACCACAACGTGATATGCCAATTTCTATTTACCCTTCATAAGGACCCTTTTCATCGAATCCGATCCGACTAAAGTGGGAGAGACAGACACCCGCTAGCCACCTTATGCAACTAGTGCATGTCAGTCGGTGGAACCAGTCTCACGTAAGAGTACGTGTAAGGTCGGTCCGGGCCGCTTCATCCCACGATGCCGCCGAATCAAGATAAGACTAGTAACGGCAAGTAAATTGACAATATCGACGCCCACAACTGCTTTGTGTTCTACTCGTGCATAGAAACTACGCATAGACCTAGCTCATGATGCCACTGTTGGGGATCGTAGCAGAAATTTAAAATTTTCTACGCATCACCAAGATCAATCTATGGAGTAATCTAGCAACGAGGGGAAGGAGAGTGCATCTACATACCCTTGTAGATCGCTAAGCGGAAGCGTTCAAGTGAACGGGGTTGATGGAGTCGTACTCGTCGTGATCCAAATCACCGATGATCCTAGCGCCGAACGGACGGCACCTCCGCGTTCAACACACGTACGGAACGGAGACGTCTCCCACGCCTTGATCCAGCAAGGAGGAGGGAGAGGTTGAGGAAGAGAGTCCAACAGCAGCACGACGGCGTGGTGGTGATGGAGTGGCAGTTCTCCGGCAGGGCTTCGCCAAGCTCACGCGGAGGAGGAGAGGTATTGGAGGGGAGGGGCTGCGCCAGGTTCAAGGGTGTGGCCGCCCTCCCACCCCTCCACTATTTATAGGTGGGGAGAGAGGGGGCCGGCCCCCCTAGATCCCATCTAGGGTTGGGGGCGGCGGCCAAGGGGGGAGGAGTGCCTCCCAAGTCAAGTGGAGGCCCTCCCCCTTAGGGTTTCCCCTCTCCCATGCGCATGGGCCTTGGGGGGGCTGGTGCCCTTGGCCCATTAAGGTTAGGGCGCCCCCCTACAGCCCATGCTGCTGTATTGGACGTGGTGGAACATTTTCCGGACCTCCGGACCCCTCCGGAATCCTCCGGAACCTTCCGGAAGCTTCCCGGTACAATACCGGAAAAAACCGAACTTTTCCCGGAACCCGAACAACAACTTTCCATATATAAATCTTTACCTCCGGACCATTCCGGAACTCCTCGTGACGTCCGGGATCTCATCCGGGACTCCGAACAACATTCGGTAATCACATACAAGTCTTCCTAATAACCCTAGCGTCATCGAACCTTAAGTGTGTAGACCCTACGGGTTCGGGAACCATGCAGACATGACCGAGACAACTCTCCGGCCAATAACCAACAGCGGGATCTGGATACCCATGTTGGCTCCCACATGTTCCACGATGATCTCATCGGATGAACCACGATGTCGAGGATTCAATCAATCCGTATTCAATTCCCTTTGTCCAGCGGTATTGTACTTGCCCGGGATTCGATCGTCGGTATCCCGATACCTTGTTCAATCTCGTTACCGGCAAGTCTCTTTACTCGTTCTGTAACACATCATCCCGTGATCAACTCCTTGGTCACATTGTGCACATTATGATGATGTCCTACCGAGTGGGCCCAGAGATACCTCTCCGTTTACACGGAGTGACAAATCCCAGTCTCGATTCGTGCCAACCCAACAGACACTTTCGGAGATACCTGTAGTGTACCTTTATAGCCACCTAGTTACGTTGTGACGTTTGGCACACCCAAAGCACTCCTACGGTATCCGGGAGTTGCACAATCTCATGGTCTAAGGAAATGATACTTGACATTAGAAAAGCTTTAGCAAACGAACTACACGATCTTGTGCTAGGCTCAGGATTGGGTCTTGTCCATCACATCATTCTCCTAATGATGTGATCCCGTTATCAACGACATCCAATGTCCATGGTCAGGAAACCGTAACCATCTATTGATCAACGAGCTAGTCAACTAGAGGCTTATTAGGGACATGGTGTTGTCTATTTATCCACACATGTATCTGAGTTTCCTATCAATACAATTCTAGCATTGATAATAAATGATTATCATGAACAATGAAATATAATAATAATAACTAATTTATTATTGCCTCTAGGGCATATTTCCAACATAGGACTCCCCCCTTAGGGCACGCCATAGAGGGTCGGCCCTCCCCGTCCTCCACTCCTTTATATACGGGGGAGGGGGGCACCCCATAGACACACAAGTTGATTGTTTACCCGGGTGCGGTGCCCCCCTTCACAGATTTACACCTCGGTCATATCGTTGTAGTGCTTAGGCGAAGCCCATCGGTAACTTCATCATCACGCCATCGTGCTGACAAAGCTCTCCCTCGAAACTCAGCTGGATCTAGAGTTCGTGGGACGTCACCGAGTTGAACGTGTGCAAATCACGGAGGTGTCGTATCTTCGGTACTAGGATCGGTCGGATCGTGAAGACTTATGACTACATCAACCGTGTTGTCATAACGCTTCCACTTACGGTCTACGATGGTACGTGGACAACACTCTCCCCTCTCGTTGCTATGCATCACCTAGATGGATCTTGCGTGTGCGTAGGAATTTTTTTGAAATTACTGTGTTACCCAACAGTGGCATCCGAGCCAGGTCTATGCGTAGATGTTATATGCACGAGTAGAACATAAAGGAGTTGTGGGCGTGGGCATATACATATTGCTTGCCGTCACTAGTTGATTCTTGATTCAGCGGTATTGTTGGATGAAGCGGTCCAGACCGACATTACGCGTACGCTCACGCGAGACTGGTTCTACCGACGTGCTGCGCACATACGTGGCTAGTGGGTGTCCGTTTCTCCAACTTTAGTTGAATCGGATTCAATGAACAGGGTACTTTCTGAAGATCAAAAAGCAATCACTATACCATGTTGTGGTTTTTGATGTGTAGGTAAGAACGGTTCTTGCTCAGCCCGTAGCAGCCACGTAAAACTTGCAACAACAAAGTAGAGGACGTCTACCTTGTTTTTGCAGGGCATGTTGTGATGTGATATGGTCAAGACATGATGCTAAATTTTATTGTATGAGATGATCATGTTTTGTAACAGAGTTATCGGCAACTGGCAGGAGCCATATGGTTGTCGCTTTATTGTATGAAATGCAATCGCCATGTAATTGCTTTACTTTATCACTAAGCGGTAGGCGATAGTTGTAGAAGCAATAGTTAGCGAGACGAAAACGATGCTTTGATGGAGATCAAGGTGTCAAGCCGGTGACGATGGTGATCATGATGTTGCTTTGGAGATGGAGATCAAAGGCACAAGATGATGGTGGCCATATCATATCACTTATATTGATTGCATGTGATGTTTATCCTTTATGCATCTTATTTTGCTTAGTTCGACAGTAGCATTATAAGATGATCTCTCACTAAATTTCAAGGTATAAGTATTCTCCCTGAGTATGCATCGTTGCTATAGTTCATCGTGCCGAGACACCACACGTGATGATCGGGTGTGATAAGCTCTACGTTCACATACAACGGGTGCAAGCCAGTTTTGCACACGTGGAATACTCGGGTTAAACTTGACGAGCCTAGCATATGCAGATATGGCCTCGGAACACTGAGACCGAAAGTTCGAGCGTGAATCATATAGTAGATATGATCAACATGGTGATGTTCACCCTTGAAAACTACTCCATCTCACGTGATGATTGGACATGGTTTAGTTGATATGGGTCACGTGATCACTTAGATGATTAGAGGGATGTCTATCTAAGAGGGAGTTCTTAAGTAATATGATTAATTGAACTTTAATTTATCATGAACTTAGTACCTGATAGTATTTTGCATGTCTATGTTGTTGCCGATAGATGGCCTGTGCTGTTGTTTCATTGAATTTTAATGCGTTCCTAGAGAAAGCTAAGTTGAAATATGATGGTAGCAACTACACGGACTAGGTCCGTAACTTGAGGGTTATCCTCATTGCTACACAGAAGAATTACGTCCTGGAAACACCTTTAGGTGACAAACCCACTGCAGAAGCAACACCAGATGTTATGAACGTCTGGCAGAGCAAAGCTGATGACTACTCGATAGTTCAGTGTGCCATGCTTTACGGCTTAGAACCGGGACTTCAACGACGTTTCGAACGTCATGGAGCATATAAGATGTTCCAGGAGTTGAACTTAATATGTCAAGCAAATGCCCAGATTGAGAGATATGAAGTCTCCAATAAGTTCTACAGCTACAAAATGGAGGAGAATAGTTCTGTCAATGAACATATACTCAGAATATCTGGGTACCACAACCACTTGACTCAGTTGGGAGTTAATCTTCCTGATGATAGTGTCATTGACAGAGTTCTTCAATCACTGCCACCAAGCTACAAGAGCTTCGTGATGAACTATAATATGCAAGGGATGGATAAGACAATTCTCGAGCTCTTCGCAATGCTAAAGGCAGCAGAGGTAGAAATCAAGAAGGAACATCAAGTGTTGATGGTCAACAAGACCACCAGTTTCAAGAAAAAGGGTAAAGGGAAGAAGGGGAACTTCAAGAAGAATGGAAAGCAAGTTGCTTCTCAAGTGAAGAAGCCCAAGTCTGGGCCTAAGCCTGAGATTGGGTGCTTCTACAGCAAAGGGACTGGTCACTGGAAGCAGAACTGCCCCAAGTATTTGGCGGAGAAGAAGGATGGCAAAGTGAAAGGTATATTTGATATACATGTTATTGATGTGTACCTTACTAATGCTGGCAGTAGTGCCTGGGTATTTGATACTGGTTCTCTTGCTATTATTTGCAACTCAAAACAGGGGCTACAGATTAAGCGAAGATTGGCTAAGGATGAGGTGACGATGCGCGTAGGAAGTGGTTCCAAAATCGATGTGATCGTCGTCGGCACGCTACCTCTACATCTACCTTCGGGATTAGTTTTAGACCTAAAATAATTGTTATTTGGTGCCAGAGTTGAGCATGAACATTATATCTGGATCTTGTTTGATGCGAGACGGTTATTCATTTAAATCGGAGAATAATGGTTGTTCTATTTATATGAGTAATGTCTTTTATGGTCATGCACCCTTGATGAGTGGTCTATTTTTACTAAATCTTGATAGTAGTGATACACATGTTCATAGTATTGAAGCTAATAGATATAAGTTTAATAATGATAGTGCAACTTATTTGTGGCACTGCCGTTTAGGTCATATTGGTGTAAAGCGCATGAAGAAACTCCATGCTGATGGGCTTTTGGAACCACTTGATTATGAATCACTAGATGCTTGCGAACCATGCCTCATGGGCAAGATGACTAAGACTCCGTTCTCTGGAACAATGGAGCAAGCAATAGACTTGTTGGAAATAATACATATTGATGTATGCGGTCCAATGAGTATTGATGCTCGCGGCGGGTATCGTTATTTTCTTACATTCACAAATGATTTGAGCAGATATGGATATATCTACTTGATGAAACATAAGTCTGAAACATTTGAAAAGTTCAAAGAATTTCAGAGTGAAGTGGAAAATCATTGTAACAAGAAAATTAAGTTTCTACGATCTGATCGTGGAGGAGAATATTTGAGTTATGAGTTTGTTCTTCATTTGAAACAATGCGGAATAGTTTCGCAACTCACGCCACCTGGAACACCACCACGTAATGGTGTGTCCGAATGTCGTAACCGCACTTTATTAGATATGGTGTGATCTATGATGTCTCTTACTGATTTACCGCTATCATTTTGGGGTTATGCTTTAGAGACAGCTGCATTCACGTTAAATAGGGCACCATCGAAATCCAGTGAGACGACACCTTATGAACTGTGGTTTGGCAAGAAACCAAAGTTGTCATTTCTTAAAGTTTGGGGCTGCGATGCTTATGTGAAAAAGCTTCAACCTGATAAGCTCAAACCCAAATCAGAGAAATGTGTAGGATACCCAAAGGAGACTGTTGGGTACACCTTCTATCACAGATCCGAAGGCAAGATATTTGTTGCTAAGAATGGATCCTTTCTAGAGGAGTTTCTCTCGAAGGAAGTGAGTGGGAGGAAAGTAGAACTTGATGTGGTAACTGTACCTGCTACCTTATTGGAAAGTAGTTCATCACATAAATCAGTTCCAGTGATTCCTACACCAGTAAGTGAGGAAGCTAATGATGATGATCATGAAATTCTGATCAAGTTTCTACCGAACCTCGTAGGTCTACCAGAGTAAGATCCGCACCAGAGTGGTACGGTAATCCTGTTCTGGAGGTCATGTTACTTGACCATGACGAACCTACGAACTATGAGGAAGCGATGATGAGCCAAGATTCCGCAAAATGGCCATGAAATCTGAGATGGGATCCATGTATGAGAACAACGTGTGGACTTTGGTTGACTTGCCCGATGATCGGCAAGCCATAGAGAATAAATGGATCTTCAAGAAGAAGACTGACGTTGACGGTAATGCTACTGTCTACAAAGCTCGACTTGTTGCAAAAGGTTTTTGACAAGTTCAAGGAGTTGATTACGATGAGACCTTCTCACCTATAGCGATGCTTAAGTCCGTCCGAATCATGTTAGCAATTGCCGCATTTTATGATTATGAAATTTGGCAAATGGATGTCAAAATTGCATTCCTTAATGGATATCTTAAAGAAGAGTTGTATATGATGCAACCAGAAGGTTTTGTTGATCCAAAATGTGCTAACAAAGTGTGCAAGCTCCAGCGATCCATCTATGGACTGGTACAAGCATCTTGGAGTTGGAATATACGCTTTGATGAGTTGATCAAAGCATATAGTTTTATACAGACTTGTGGTGAAGCATGTATTTACAAGAAAGTGAGTGGGAGCACTACAGGCTTTCTTATAAGTATATGTGAATGACATATTGTTGATCAGAAATAATGTAGAATTTTTCTAGAAAGCATAAAGGAGTGTTTGAAAGGAGTTTTTCAAAGAAAGACCTTGGTAAAGCTGCTTACATATTGAGCATCAAGATCTATAGAGATAGATCAAGATGCTTAATTGGACTTTCACAAAGCACATACCTTGATGAAGTTTTGAAGAAGTTCAAAATGGATCAAGCAAAGAAAAGGTTCTTGCATGTGTTACAAGGTGTGAAGTTGAGTCAGACTCAATGCCCGACCACTACAGAAGATAGAGAGAAAATGAAATTCACTCCCTATGCTTCAGCCATAGGTTCTATCATGTATGCAATGCTGTGTACCAGACCTGATGTGTGCCTTGCTATTAGTTTAGCAGGGAGCTACCAAAGTAATCCAGGAGTGGATCACTGGACATCAGTCAAGAACATCCTGAAATACCTGAAAAGGACTAAGGATATGTTTCTCGTTTATGGAGGTGACAAAGAGCTCACTATAAACGGTTACGTCGATGCAAGCTTTGACACTGATCCAGGTGACTCTAAGTCACAAACCGGATATGTATTTTTATTGAATGGTGGAGCTGTCAGTTGGTGCAGTTCTAAGTAGAGCGTCGTGGCGGGATCTACATGTGAACGGGGTACATAGCTGCTTCAGAAGCAGCAAATGAAGGAGTCTGGATGAAGGAGTTCATATCCGATCTAGGTGTCATACCTAGTGCATCGGGTCCAATGAAAATCTTTTGTGACAATACTGGTGCAATTGCCTTAGCAAAGGAATCCAGATTTCACAAGAGAACCAAGCACATCAAGAGACGCTTCAATTCCATCCGCGATCAAGTCAAGGAGGGTGACATAGAGATTTGCAAGATACATACAGATCTGAATATTGCAGACCCATTGACTAAGCCTCTCTCACGAGCAAAACATTATCAGCACCAAGACTCCATGGGTGTTAGAATCATTACAATGTAATCTAGATTATTGACTCTAATGCAAGTGGGAGACTGAAGGAAATATGCCCTAGAGGCAATAATAAAGTTGTTATTTATATTTCCTTATATCATGATAAATGTTTATTATTCATGCTAGAATTGTATAACCGGAAACTTAGTACATGTGTGAATACATAGACAAACAGAGTGTCACTAGTATGCCTCTACTTGACTAGCTCATTAATCAAAGATGGTTATGTTTCCTAGCCATGGACAAAGAGTTGTAATTTGATAAACGGGATCACATCACTAGAGAATGATGTGATTGACTTGATCCATCTGTTAGCTTGGCACTTTGATCGTTTAGTTTACTGCTATTGCTTTCTCCATAACTTATACATGTTCCTATGACTATGAGATTATGCAACTCCCAAATACCGAAGGAACACTTAGTGTGCTATCAAACGTCACAACGTAACTGGGTGACTATAAAGATGCTCTATAGGTGTCTCCGATGGTGTTTGTTGAGTTGGCATAGATCAAGATTAGGACTTGTCCCTCCGTGTATCGGAGAGGTATCTCCGTGCCCTCTCGGTAATGCACATCACTTTAAGCCTTGCAAGCAATGTGACTAATGAGTTAGTTACGGGATGTTGCATTATGGAATGAGTAAAGATACTTGCCAGTAACAAGACTGAACTAGGTATTGAGATACCTACGATCGAATCTCGAGCAAGTAACATACCGATGACAAAGGGAACAACGTCTGTTGTTATGCGGTTTGACCGACAAAGATCTTCATAGAATATGTAGGAACCAATATGAGCATCCAGGTTCTGCTATTGGTTATTGACTGGAGATGAGTCTCGGTCATGTCTACATAGTTCTCGAACCCGTAGGGTTCGCACGCTTAACGTTCGGTGATGATCGGTATTATGAGTTTATGTGTTTTGATGTACCGAAGGTAGTTCGGAGTCCCAGATATGATCACGGGCATGACGAGGAGTCTCGAAATGGTCGAGACATAAAGATTGTTATATTGGAAGGCTATGTTTCGACATCGGAATGGTTTCGGGTGAGTTCAAGCATTTATTAGAGTACCGGGGGGTTACCGGAACCCCCCGGGGAGTGTATGGGCCTTAATGGGCCTTAGTGGGAGAGAGGAGGAGGCGGCCTAGGTGCCCCCCCCCCAAGCCCAATCCGAATTGGGGTGGGGGCGGCCCCCCTTTCCTTCTCCCTCTCCCCCCTTCCTTCTCTCCTACTCCAACAAGGGAAAGGGGGAATCCTACTCCCACCGGGAGTAGGACTCCCCCCTTAGGGAGCGCCATAGAGGGTCGGCCCTCCCCCTCCTCCACTCCTTTATATACGGGGGATGGGGGCACCCCATAGACACACAAGTTGATTGTTTAGCTGTGTGCGGTGCCCCCTCCACAGATTTCCACCTCGGTCATATTGTTGTAGTGCTTAGGCGAAGCCTTGCGTCGATAACTTCATCATCACTGTCATCACGCCGTCGTGCTGACGAAGCTCTCCCTCGACACTCAGCTGGATCTAGAGTTCTTGGGACATCACCGACCTGAAGGTGTGCAGATCGCGGAGGTGTCATTTCTTCGGTACTAGGATCGGTCGGATCGTGAAGACGTATGACTACATCAACCGCGTTGTCATAACGCTTCCCTTACGGACTACGAGGGTACATGGACAACACTCTCCCCTCTCGTTGCTATGCATCACCTAGATGGATCTTGTGTGTGCATAGGATTTTTTTTGAAATTACTGCATTACCCAACAGGCAGAGGGTGTTATTTCGGTACCCGAACCCCCAATGATATCTGTATTGTGTTCGCGTGCTGGGGGCATGATCAGGTCCAGACTAGTGTTTCCTCTCTCATCCTTCCACACCAGGGTGGCTTGAAGAGCCTTTCCACAAAGGTATTGGGCGGGACGGGATCGCGCTTGGCGCCCATTTGAGCAAGGATGTCCGCTGCCTGGTTATTGTCTCGAGCAATGTGATGAAACTCAAGCCCCTCGAATCGAGCCGATATTTTTAATACAATGTTTTGATATACCGCCATTTTTGGATCTTTTGCATCGAACTCTCCATTTATCTAGGATATTGCGAGGTTTGAATCACCGCGCACCTCTAGGCGTTGTCTGCCCATGGAGACAGCCATTCGGAGACCATGTAGAAGTGCCTCGTATTCGGCTGCTTTATTGGAGTCCGTATACATGATTTGCAGCCCATAGCGGACTGTGTCCCCCATAGGGGATGTCAAGATGACACCAGCCCCAGTCCGGCTAGCATTTTAGAGCCGTCGAAGTACATGATCCAGTTGGAGTATGAACTGTACTCTTTAGGGAGCTCGGCTTCCGTCCACTCAGCGATGAAATCGGCCAGCACCTGAGATTTAATAGCTCGGTGCGACTTGTATGTTATTTCAAATGGTAAGAGCTCAATGGCCAATTTAGCTATGCGGCCGGTGGCATCCCTGTTGTTTATAATGTCATTGAGAGGTACTTCGGATGCCACCATGATCAAACACTCTTGAAAATAGTGTCGGAGTTTTCGGGATGCCATAAAGACCGCGTAAGCTATTTTTTCGTAGTGAGGGTATCGGGATTTGCATGGTGTAAGGACCTCCGATAGGTAATACACTGGTTTCTAGATGAGGAATTTATGTCCCTCCTCCCCTCGCTCGACGAGTACGACGCTCACTACCTAGTGAGTTGCGGATATATAAAGCAACATAGGCTCACCAACACTTGGGGCGGCTAGGATTGGGTTGCCTGCTAATAATGTTTTTGTTTCTTCCAATCCAGCTGTAGCAGCATCCGTCGACTTGAAGTTGTCAGTGTGTCTAAGTAGTCTATAAACTGGTAATGCTTTTTTTCTTTTAATCTGGAGATGAAGCGGCTTAACGCTGCCACGCACCCTGCTAGTTTCTGGACCTGCTTTAAGTCTGCTGGTATGGCCAATTATGACAAGGCTCGGATTTTGGATGGGTTTGCTTCAATTCCTCTATTGGAGACAATGAACGCTAGCAGCTTCCCGACTAGAATGCCGAAAACACATTTTTCGGATTGAGCCGTATGTCATATGTTCGGAGATTGTCAAATGTGAGGTGGAGATCGTCCACCAATGATTCGACGTGTTTAGTCTTGATGACCATGCCATCCACATATGCTTCCACTATCTTGCTGATTTGTTTTTCCAAACATGTTTGAATCATGCGTTGGTAAGTGGCACCATCATTTTTAAGCCCGAAAGGCATAGTGTTGAAACAGAAAGGCCCGTACGGGGTAATAAATGTCGTTGCGGCCTGGTCGGACTCCTTCATTTTAATCTGATGGTATGCGGAGTAAGCGTCGAGGAAACATAATGAGTCGTGTCCCGCGGTCCCGTCAATAATTTGGCCAATGCGGGGCAATGGGAAAGGGTCTTTGGGGTCTTTAAAGTCGACACAAAGGCGCCAAGACTTATCCTTCTTCGGCACCATGACCAAGTTGGCTAGCCAATCTGGTGTTTGATTTCTCTAATGAACCCAGCTTCGAGTTGTTTGGCTAGCTCCTCCCCCATAGCTTGTCGCTTGGGTTCGGTAAATCGCTGCAGCATTTGTTTGACTGGTTTGAACCCCTTGATTATGTTAAGGATGTGTTCGGCCAGTCTGCGTGGGATCACAGGCATGTCCGAAGGGTGTCGGGCAAAGATGTCCCAATTTTCACGCATGAATGCTCGTACGGTGGCATCGACCATCGGATCCAGCTGTGCTCCAATGGACGTTGTTTTGTTAGGGTCCGTCGGGTGCACTTGGAATTTTACCATTTCATCTGCTGGTTTGAAAGAGATGGACTTGGGTCTCTTATCAAGAATCACATCATCCTTGTCCACTGTGGATCGCAGGGTGGTTAGTTCTTCGGCCGCAAGGGCTTCGGATAGAGCCTCAAGGGCCAAGGATGCGGTTTTGTTTTCGGCGCGGAATGCTTTATCCGGATCACTTGTAACTATGATTATTCCATTGGGCCCCGGCATTTTAAGCTTCATGTACCCGTAATCGGGCATGGCTTGGAAGCGTGAGAAGGCGTCCCGCCCCAAAAGGGCGCGATATCCACTATTGAAGGGGGGCACATGGAAGAGAAACTCGTCGGACCTGTAATTCTCAGGCGCGCCAAATACTACATCAAATTTGATTTCCCCCGAACATTGTGCTTCTCGACTGGGGATGATGCCTCGAAAGGTGGTACTGCTTTGCTCGATGCGTGCTCTGTCAATATGCATTTTTTTGAGCGTGTCTTCGTAGATGAGGTTAAGTCCACTATCACCGTCAATGAACACTTTGGTGAGTCGAAAGCCATCCACAATTGGGTTTAAGACCAAGGCGGCGGGTGCTCGGACTGATCGATTCCTTGGTTCATCGTCCACGGTGAAAGTTATTGCCGCGTCGTTCCATGGGCTCATTGCGGTTACTTGGTTAATTTCGGCAATGTCACGGAGTGCCCTTTTGCGCTGATTATTTGATGAGAAGGTCTCGAAGACCGTGAAGACATTGAGATCGTCATCCTCCAGAGAATGCTTCTTTGGAGTAGCGGTGATGAGGATAGCATCTCCACTTTTAGCCACTTGCCGGAGTACCCAACATGCCCGAAGGCTGTGGGTTGGTTCGGTGCTCGGCGTCGCATGTATCTGACAGGGTTTGTCGAGGAGTTCATGAAGAACTGATCTGTATCCCATAAAGGGTTTGTTTTTCTTGCCGACGGGCTTATGATCACATGCCTTGTGAGGGTGTACCCATTTTGCCCGGGGAGTACACTGCTTAAAGGCAGAAGGTTCCAATTGGGTTTTTGGGCCTTCCATGTGCTTTCCATTGTGTAGTACTTCCGTACCACGTGCAATAGTTCCGTGAAACTCTGTATGCGGCGGCGGTCGGGGGCATTCTGAATTCCCTCATCGGTGCAATTGTGATGAAAAACCGAGACTGCATCATCGTCGCAACAATCTTTAATCTTGTTTTTGACAAGTAGAAACCTGGCCCAGAAGTGATGGACCGTTTCCTGAGGTTGCTGACGTACATACATTAGGTCGTATATGTCTGGAGGGCCTGAATTACTTGGAGAGTATTGATTGTGGTGGGCGGGTGGGCTAAAACTTAAATCCCTGCCCAGAATTGTGTTCGGAGCTGGTAAAATCTCCGAGGTCATCGGTTCGGGTCCGGGAAGATCCAAGTGCTCCCCCGACCCTAAGTCCAACCCTGAGTTTGGGGGACGCGGGGTCTCCTCCGAAGGAAGAGTATCCGGTTCAATGGATTCGGAGATCCGAACATAGCTGGTTTTTAACTTCGGGGGAGAGGTGTTCTTGTCTTGTTCCTCGAGGACCACCACCAGGTGAGTGATCGGCAGGAGATTGATTTCCCTCTGGTCAGGTTTAAGCCCGATCCGATCATAATCGTTGAAAGCCCCAGGGCGGCGATGTGATCTAGCAGCTCGTTCAAGGACGAGATGTCTGTCGGATCCATCTTTTCGGAGTGTTCAAGACCGATGCAGAGGTGATGTTTGGCGATCGCGGGGGGCGCCATTGGCTTGATGGCCGTGTGGGTGCCCACGGCGAAACCGCTGAGCTGGAGGAACTGTCCTGAAGTTAGGCTCCTTCTAGAAGTGATATCGTTGTTGATGACAAGGCGAGCCATCGAGGGTAGGAGATGCGGCGGCGGGAGGAGAGGAGGAGGCGCCTGCGGGGGTCAAAACGAGACGTTCTTTTCTTTCTACCTTTTAATGTTATTTCTCCACCGAGCAACTATTGCCATGTGGATCATGCGAGCGGATGCTCCTTCCGTGTACCTTAATGTGTTGGACTAGGTGTTGGGGCGCGCCCGTGGCGTGCCTCTTGAGGGGGAGCTGGGCGATGCCTGGTAGTAGTTGACCCTTTAACACCCTTTTCTGATTAGTGTGTGGGATGATTGCTTTAATTAAGAAACTGAGATCTGAAGCAGAAATAAATATATATACATACAAAGAAGCCCCATTATGGATCTGAACATAAACCATATGACTGAGAATAGTTCATTTTACATAAGCAACGGCATAGGTTTAGTATATTCAAAAGCATGCGATAAGAGGGCCCAAAAGCAAACCACAGATTCATCACGGGATAGAGCATAATTATGAGTACTTACTACTACATTATATTGACACAGGGGTTGCGGTGTCTTTGATGGTGCATATAGAGGCGGTGCACAGTGAGAACCAGGCAGCGCTTTGAAGTGATTCTAAAATGAAAAACTCAGACAGTTGGTGGTTACAGTGGCCCTCTTGTCAGTTCCTAGCATGATGCGACATTAGGCAAGTAGACGACATTTGCAAGTCTGACCATGAGTGTATCATTATTTGGATCAATGCAGTCCAGCAGGTTCTCTTCAGTATAGTGTACCTGAAAATACTGGTACACGAAAGCAAGTGATTTACATGGACGGAAATTGTTGTGTGATATGGAAGATAAGAGCGTGTTCTTGAGGTTACCATGCGCTGGCCTGGCTTAGCAAATGTTCTGTTGATTGTGCACACGTAGTACTTGATGTCTGGCTCTTTGTGCCAGAACATAGCAAAGAGAGCATCTACGTGGTGTTCATAGAGCTTCACCTTATTACCCCAGTATCAGTGGTCTTCAAGCTCACCAAAGTACTGGATGCCACCAGGTGTTCCTGCTGCATTCCTGCATTCAGTTGAAAGTAGGCGAGAAGTAAGTTAAGTATTGATTGCAACGGCCGTAAATGTCATAGTTTGTTTGGGAAAGGAAACTCCAGTTATATAACAGAGTAGGCTGGGTGTTAGGCGCTGTTTGGATTGAACCCAGAGCAGCTGTACCAAAACGATGGGGTGCCAGAATCTTGGCGAAGAAAACTGCGACCGGGAACTTGCTCTTGTGGTACTACAAAGTGACAAAGGCCGGCTAAAAAATTGGTAGCCATCGAAAAATTCAGCTGCAATCGAAACGGTTGCCCATGCTATGGTGAACGGCGAGAATTTTGGAAGGGTAGCCTTTGGTAGCCATCCAAACAGGCCCTTAGACATGAGGTCATATAAGTAATTGAAGATTAATTTTTAAAATGAGAGAGGTGAAGTTCTAAAATATAACAGATGGTGAAAGCAGTTTGTAGAATAGAGAAAACACAAACGATTGCATACAGATTCAGATCAGCATTGTATGACATGCTGAAAGTAATGACTACAAAAGGAAACAAACATTGAGCAAGCAAAAGTAGAACAGAGCATTGTGATTGCAAATTTTGTAAGAGATGTATGGTGAGACCAATCAGTAGGAAAGGAAATAAATATTAATCTAGCAGACTTAGTGAATAGCTGAAGGCAGTCGATAAAGAAATACACTCATACATGGTGGGTTATGAAGCTGTGAGTTTGTTGTTTCACATATAAAAAACAAAAAATAAGTCATGTGCTCACCGCGGATGATGTACTCTTGCGGCTCATTCTCTTCAGTCTGTTCATCGTATGATAAAATATAGTGTTAGAAATACGAAATGTGATTATTGCCACTGGAGATGGTGAAACATAAGAATGAAACTATTAACTTCAAAAGAAGAGTAAAACGGAAAGTGGCAGTGATGAATCTTAAACATGTTTTGTTGCATATAAAATTGCGCAGAAAGCTAGTGAGCTACGTTCTCTAAATTAGGTGGAATTAGTCTGTGTAGTGGGCGATGTTCATACAATGGGACAGACAGGAAATAAGCAAGTATGATATGTACTCCATGGCGCTATAGATGTCGCCGAAGCAATTGATAAAATGGCGACATAAAGCGATATGGAAAGCTGGTGGTACCATTTAGAGATAGCTGTGATGAATGTATAGGGTTATAGATATATCATTTATTCTTATAGTTGTTGTACATCCACAGACATATTTGGGAACTAACTGAGACAACCCATGGTGGTAGAGCAGAGTACAATCATGAAAAACAGTGATGAGAATTATGTGTGCAGGTGAGCATGTATGTGATTAATCGGGAAGGCAAAATGTAAAACAGTTAGTAAAATAGAATATATAATCGATGCAGTGATGACAAAGATATTCATGTAACTGAAACAGTAGGCGAAACTGAATGTGTTGACACCCGATTTTGGCACGATACAAAACGCAATGAATATGGCCTCAAATGAAAAGTTCTCATAGTGAGAAAGTTTCGTATCATCAAAAGGATAAACTTTGATATTTGGGTCATAGCCATCCGATTTCATCTCTAAGGCCGAAGTTGTGTTTGAAGTACTGAGATTTTGTATCCAGAACACTTTTCGGCTGATTACACCCCTAAGACTGCCCCATATTGAAAAATGATCTACACGATTTGTCTTCGTCTCGTCGAAACGATCGATTTCGGTATAAAAATCGTCCAAATCCGAGTCCGTATGCAAAAGTTAGAACAATCGGAGTGCAGCCCTGTCATGAGGCGAGATGTGGCGCGCCCTACCAGACGCATGTCTGATGGGTAGCGCGAGGGAACAGGTGTTTTGCGCAAGCGATTTGACCCTCAAGATGACCTCTGATCAAAAAATGTTGAACATGAAAGTTGTTCGTCTTGTCGAAACGGTCAAGATTGCTTTTAGGCTCATTTTCATCCGAGGTCGTTTACCACCTCAAAAGTT
Source organism: Triticum aestivum (assembly GCF_018294505.1). Classification (NCBI taxonomy): domain Eukaryota; kingdom Viridiplantae; phylum Streptophyta; class Magnoliopsida; order Poales; family Poaceae; genus Triticum; species Triticum aestivum. The sequence continues at coordinate 478,499,950 of NC_057803.1, forward strand.
ACCCGCAAGGTGCAGCCAGTTTAAACCGAACAGTTTTGGAAAGTTCGGACAAAACCAATCCGAATTTGACTAGTATTTTGGACGTGAATCCAAGCCTTTTCCTTGCACGGGAAGTCCAGCTGCCTCTTACATATCTAAGGGGTGACGGCCGATTGAACAACACATAATCGAACAAACACATCTACTACTTTTTCGTGTTCATCTATTTTTTATATCTCCTTTGTATCTTTCTTCTCGTTCTTCGCTAGTTCTTCATGCTGGAGGGTTGCGGATCCACGAGGCTCTAGGGGCGAGTGAATCGACCTGGAGCAGCCCATAACCGCCGCGAGCCCTGACGGGGTCCCTTCCGGGCAAACGGGGCTTCGGGTCTACAAAAGCATCTGTCGGCTGTCCTGCGTATCGCGCTGCCGGTCAGATCTCCTTCGATGTGAGCTGCGGTGCATCACCCCCGGCGTCAAGGGTACACGGTGTTCGTGTGCGAACATACTTTTTGGTGACTCCGCTGGGAACGAAGCTTTGAACAGTCTCTAGCCTGTTCTTGCTACGAGGAGAGCGTCATCAAGCGGCTGCAATCTACAACGGTAACATGTATCATCAATCTCCTTGTGTAGATGCAAATAGCCATTATGTTGATGCTGCTAGACCTTTAAACGGACATGTGATGTCGGCCAGCCCTAATGAGCAAAGGCCGACTAGTTATTCCGTTGGAGAAACTTGGAATTTACAGAATCGTGATATGCAACTTATGAATCTGAACTTTCGTGCATCGGCAACATCTTTCAATATGCCGGTGAACAACACAATTTGTTCGAGTGATCAATATAGGACACCTCATGTACAGGAGGGCATCTCAAAGTTTTATCCATCGGCAGCCGACTCGCAATATGCGGGTTCATCCCCAAACATGCCGATGAATGGGGGAATCGGCCATGCTTATGTTAGATATTTGGCCGGTTATCCTCAAACATCATATACTACACCTCATTAGATTAATTGTTCAGTGGCGTATGAAACTAAAAATATTCATGACTCGGCTCACCTTCACGGTCATGGCCGAGTGAATGGAGATTCTATAGGAGCATATGTGCCTAATATTGCAGGAGATGAGGTGGCTCTGGCTGCATTAAAATTTTTAACCCAAAATAAGAAGATTAGTGCTATTTGTCTTGAGCAACACGACAAGGGATTGATTCCTGATTATGAGGCAATAAGAGCTAGGGTTTTGAAAGACGATGAAGTGTTGCTGATTGATCAAATTGTCGAGAGAAAATATTCAACAATGATGTACATGCCTTCACCTATCATTGCAGCATGTTATACACCCCCTATACAAGCGCAAAATTTCGGCAACATCAATTCATTGCCGAAAGATCCTAAAAGTATTGGGGGGCAAGCCGATCCAAGCAGGGTTGAGTTTAAAGAAAAATATCTGGCCCAAGTGGACAAGATCAAGCCAAAGCTCACAGGGAATAGAGTCAACGAATTTACTACACCTACCCTTGAGGAATTACCAGCAGAATATCGACAGGCCTACGAAGCACTCAAGAAGAAGCGTGGAGAGGGATATTTGCAAGAATACGTCAAGTGCCTTCCTCCATGTAGCAACCATGTTGGCCCTTCTACACTATTGAGGCAAGATAAAAAAAGAAGCTTTGCAAGTAAACTAGCAAAAAAGGATTCACTCGGCTAATATGGTGGATTCGGTTGAAACCGGATTGAGCAACGGGATGTTTAAGGCCGAGTGCGTTGCATCGTTCCAGATGAGTGCATCACCGGCTAAAGCCGAGTGCATCAAGCCAACTATTATCCCGTGTACCAAAATAGAAGATGCAAGCTTGGCTGAGCAAAGGAACGACAAACGCAACAAATTGGATGTGCTTGATTTTTCTGGATGTAAGGGAGCTTACATGCTACCCTATGAGTTTCGCGCTAAAGATATTGATGAGCATCAAGAACAAAGTAATATGGCTGAACACGGTTCAGTTAACGATGAACACCAAGACCAAGAAAATGCGGTCGAGCAAAGTTCAACGGACAAAGAGCGTCCGAGTGAAATCCACTCGGGCAATCCGACTAAAATATACTCGGGCAATTCGAGTGAAATATACTCGGACAATCCGAGTGATGAGGCACCAGATCTAGAAAAAGAGGAAGAGACATTGGAGAATTATTCAGAAGTGGATCAATGTATTGTTCCAGTGGTGCAACCATCTTCTCCTTCCAACGTCTTCACAAAGGTACACCTAGCAGATAGTTTACTCAATTTTCGATTCGGTCAAAATCATATTGTTGATGCACCTGTTAGTAAGATTCTAATTAATTTTGAAAGACCAATTGAAATGAGTAATCTATTTGTTAGGAATGATCTTGTCACTAATCATGATAGTCAACACATGGTATCATTCATAGAGGCTAATAGTGACAACTTATCAAAACCAAAGTTGTTCTTGTCATGCCAACTGAACTTTGTATTCATATGGACAACTTTGTTTGTTTCATGCCTGGCTAACATTTGGTCTCGGATGAGACGTATATTCTGTAATTATTTTGGTTGCAGAAACATAAAGCCAGGTCCAAAGTCCTTCGAAGCCGATTCAAAAGCATCAGGAAAAGAGGATGAAAATCAATGCATAGCTGAGTCGGATGACGCTAAGCCAGCACTGCTCGGTTGTTTTGTTTCAGAGCTAGTATCACAATATCAGTTAATGGACGAGAAGTGTACCTTCAGTCCGGGCATAGTTGATCACATCGTTGGTGCATCGTCGACTAATCCTATTATAATTGATCATGATGTCGAGCCATCAGGACAAGAACAAATGCAATGTTTGTTTGAAGAGAATATCGAAGACAACAACGTGATTCATCAAGCCGCACAATCGAGACGATTGAAGTTTGTTGAGGCACGATCATATGACCAGTCGGATCAGATTGGTTTTGATGGCGATCAAATGTTGACTCGGCTATCTCAAGCCGATTCACCTAAAGGTCAACAGGTACACACCAATGATGATGGGGTCAAGTCTTCGAGCAAGGATATGGTTAAAAAGTGCATCAACAACAATCTTGAAGATGGGAATTCCATCAAAGCTACAATGGCGACATCTAGCACTGGGGGGCAACAAGAAAATTCAAAGACCGATGCATGCACAGTTAAAGAAAGCAAAGGCAATGGTAAGCACAAAGGTAAAAAGCCGAAAGTCACTTTCGTGCAGTTATTAGAAAAATATCAGAAGATAAGTGAGGCAAAGAGTGCTTATCGGCCGAGTGAAACAAAAGCATCGAAGTCACCCCTAAGGCATAAATTTGAGGACCGGGATTGGCGAAGGAAGAAGTTGAGCAAACAGACTCCATATCCTCCTTTTGGGCCACCAATGCCGATGTCATGGATACCTCCCCATGTTGTCTATTATTCAGATCAATCATGGAACAAGTATAAATCAAGGGCACACCGTCCATCATATTCTAAACCACATCACCAAAATTATGCAGCTCCGAGAGGATCATCATTTGTTCAACAACCATATGTGAAAGACCGACTCAACCAAAAAGAATCGGTCTGGGGGCCAGCAAAGAAGATGGACGTGGTCAAGCAAGTGTACCGAGTAAAAAAGGATGGCCGCAAGTGTGCTGTTTCAGATCCGACTCCGGACGACAAAAAGCCAGCCGGGTCTACGTTGGCTACTAAGGGAAAGGAAGTGAAGCGGGTAACTTTCAAGGACCCAATCATCGAGTCTGGACAGGCCAAGCCAGAAGTGCCAATGGTCAGGAAAGAGTTGCTAGTGCACAAAACAAAATCACAGCCGGGATGCTCACTCGGCTTCTCACATTGGCAAGAAAGAAAGCTGAAGCGGCTCAGGGCCAAAGAGTTGGAGAAGAGGAATATGGCATGGGTCCCCAAGGGAAGCCGTCAAGGCGAGAATGATGTGCCAGCTCCTGTTGTGAAGCCAGCAGGAGTAAGGGAGGACAAGCGTGAAGCCAGTAGGCGAAAACAACGATTTTCATGTCACTATACGAGACTCCAAACGGCGCATCATCCATGTTCTGCAACCGTCACATCAGAGTTTGTGCCCAACAATATATCCCCAGCTGAAATATCTGATTTATTTCGGCTATTCACACTTTGGTGGATGAATTTTCAAGCTCCTTTGAGATGAGAATGCATGGCCTATATTTTCATATCGCCCTGAGAGTTCATTGTATTGGCAAAATAGGGCATCTGGTTAACGGTGTTCATCATGTTTATCTTGTACTCCTATAGCCGATGCTCGGTGTTTGCCAATACCAGCGAGGCCGACTTAATTATTTATTCGGCCACTGATCAAGAGTTTAGTGCATAAAAGCTCTGACTCATGATGATAGTTATCTGCAGGATCCATGTTAGGAGACAGACGATGTTCGGCGGGGGCTTGATGGTGTACTTTGGTCAACAATGAGTTGAGTCACCGAACAGTTGTCGGTATTCCTTTGAGGTGCATGGTTATAATTGCTCGGCAAGACGGCTTGGCAATGTATCGTCGAGCGGTTCTAATATTTCCAAGGGTACCTGGACAAAGTAAGGTTAGAATTGACATGAGAAATTTGTGTGGAGGCCTTTGTGACATCCAATGGTTGTTCTCAGACGACTATCATCCGAAGAAGTTCTACTCAAGCAGCAACAAGCCCGAGCATATGGCCGATAACAATTATCGTCCTCAGCATACACAGCTGACGGAGTGTTGACATCGTGCTTAAACAATACCCGAGGCAAAGTATTTTCTGGCACGCAAGCTCTGCCAGAAAACAGGGGGGGCATGTGTTGACACCCGATTTTGGCACGATACAAAACGCAATGAATATGGCCCCAAATGAAGAAGTTCTCAAAGTGAGAAAGTTTCGTATCATCAAAAGGATAAACTTTGATATTTGGGTCATAGCCATCCGATCTCATCTCTAAGGCCGAAGTTGTGTTTGAAGTACTGAGATTTTGTATCCAGAACACTTTTCGGCTGATTACACCTCTAAGACTGCCCCATATTGAAAAATGATCTACATGATTTGTCTTCGTCTCGTCGAAACGATCGATTTAGATATAAAAATCATCCAAATCCGAGTCCGTATGCAAAAGTTAAAACAATCGGAGTGCAGCCCAGTCATGAGGCGAGATGTGGCGCGCCCTACTACCAGACGCATGTCTGATGGGTAGCGTGAGGGAACAGGTGTTTTGCGCGAGCGATTTGACCCTCAAGATGACCTCTGATCAAAAAACGTTCAACATGAAAGTTGTTCGTCTTGTTAAAACGGTCAAGATTGCTTTTAGGCTCATTTTCATTCAAGGTCGTTTACCACCTCAAAAATTACCCGCAAGGTGCAGCCAGTTTAAACCGAACAGTTTTGGAAAGTTCGGACAAAACCAATCCGAATTTGACTAGTATTTTGGACGTGAATCCAAGCCTTTTCCTTGCACGGGAAGTCCAGCCGCCTCTTATATACCTAAGGGTTGACGGCCGATTGAACAACACACAATCGAACAAACACATCTACTACTTTTTTGTGTTCATCTACTTTTTATCTCTTCTTTGTATCTTTCTTCTCGTTCTTCGCTAGTTCTTCATGCTAGAGGGCTGCGGATCCACGAGGCTCTAGGGGCGAGCGAATCGACCTGGAGCAGCCCATAGCCGCCGCGAGCCCTGACGGGGTCCCTCCCGGGCAAACGGGGCTTCGGGTCTACAAAAGCATCTGCCGGCTGTCTTGCGTATCGCGCTGCCGGTCAGATCTCCTTCGACGCGAGCTGCGGTGCATCACCCCCGACGTCGAAGGTACATGATGACGTGTTCGTGTGCGAACAGAATCTTAATGTGCATACAGCAGATTCAAAACGCCAACCGATTCATGTGATGTATGAGCAGCGAATATGTACTTTTGGATGTAAAGTTGAATGATTAGATAGATGAATGACCGTACCTTATGGTTGACGGCGTCGTTGAGTGCGACCGGAGCATGTTGCTGGCGTCGGTGTGTTCGTTTCTTGCGGATCTGGTGGCGGCCGAGTTTCGCCGAGGTGGCTGCCGAGGTCGTGGTCTTTGTGTGACCGTGTACCTCCAGGAGATGCTTCTCGTACAGCCTGCATCGCTCGCAGCCGCGCATGGCGGCGAAAGGAAACCCTAGAGGGCTCTGGTTGGAAGTGTGTAGAAATGCCAATTTCCAAGACGTGTGGGAGGAAAGCCAATTTCCATGACATTCTGGAGCTGGTTTGAGAAGGAGGGCATGTATCTAACAGCAAGCATACAAAGCCTGACTAGCTTGTTGATCATGTCAACAGCTTCATCAAGTTGAAGCTTTAGAAAACCATTCTCTTGTTGCATTTTCTCTAGTCGTCCATAACTTAGGTCCTTCACAACAACACCTGTAGCGCGTTCCATGTATCTAAAGCCTCCACCGCAGCGGGATCCTCTGCTATCTCTTCGTTGGCAGATCGAACCCCTGTAATAATCATTTGTGATGGAGAAGCACCAGCGCTGTGAGTAGAGGTATAGAAAAGTATAGTGACAGATATTGTGTTCTGCGAGTAGATCCTTCTCTGATAAATAGCTTTAGGAATCCCAAGATACTCCAACATAATATCAAGAATCATTCTTGCAGAAATTGTCAAAGTGGTATGGTCAACCTGGATGTTTGTAAATGGTTCAGACACGAAAAAAATATGTAACTGATAAATGAGTAGCAAAGGGATGTCCAAGCATAGGAGAATATATCAATTTTAAATGAGCTGCGAGATATAAAGCATATTGATAAGTTTGGGCTAACCTTTGTAGGAGGAGACAATTTTTTGTTGGTGGATGAAGCAGAGCCAGATGAACCTTGCTTGACAAGTTCGTCCAAGACCATCACAGCCAAAGTCGTCAGTTTTACACACAAGCACTCTAGGAGCTACAGGGATAAAATATGGTACCAAGTAAGAACGAGCAATAACATGCAATAAGATTGATTTGAGGTGGCAATGTGTGGTCAATATAGTCAAGAAATAGTGAATAGAAGGTATGGGTGAAAAATAAATATTTAATCACTAATTTTTGTTTTAAACATTTTAAAATCCAAACTTTTCAAGTTTCTGTAAATAATAGAGATGTAAAGTACATAGCAGATGGCATTGCATACAAAGACAGCATACAAATTTATGACTCATATATTGATACACCGGATGCTTTGTTGGGCAGTGTTCAAGAGAAGTACACTTTGTAGGGCAATTTCTGAAGAAAGGAAAGAAAATTCAAGGTGTCACACGAAGGAGACATAACAACAAACACGTATGAGCGTGAACGAAGCGATACAGCCAGGAACTGAAAATGAACACATGAACATGCATCAATAGAGATGAATAGAGCATGAAACGTACCTTGGCGGTGATGAAAGGCGCAGCGAAGAGGGAGGACCAGGAAGAGCAATCGATGAACAGCAAGAGATCTGGCAGTCACTTAACACAAACCTGGTAAAAGAACACCATAGAGGAGCAGTAAGAAGAGAGCAACACCTATCAAAAAGAGAACAACAGGCTGGCTTAAGGGAGGAGCGATTCTACCTCCATGGTTCTTTACGAGCTCCATTTTACTAATCAGGAACAATCAGAATAGAAGACAGAGTACCATCCGACGATCAATCATTGAGTAACCATCAGTGCATAGCGGAGTTGGGTAAGTATTGAAACCCTTAGATAAGCAAAGATTCAGTACATGAATTTGGTTACATAGGAGAAAAATTAATCAACACGAGGGCTTGTGAGAGCAAGTGAGCAAGAACATACCACTGTGAGCTCTTCTGCATCACTGCCTCTCTAGCATTTCTAGCTTCCCCCGCAACAGAAGAGGTGAACATCACGGACCATAAAACACGTCAGTTTCATTAATCCTCTCCTGCATAATGTGTTTCTTTTTGTGACAATAAATAAGTAGAAGTTGTGCCTCCATCCTCCTCATAGCCATTGTCCTGAGCTCACTCCAAAACAAAATATAGAAGGCTAAAACATTAGTAAGAGCATGAGATACATACAAATACGGTAGGAAGAAAATGGGGTAGTATTGATAAATAATACATGCAGCCAATATCTCATGATCCTAACAGAGTGCAGTGTTACCAATTTTCTGCAGTTCTCCTTTACAGTACCCCTAAATGATTATGAGCCCTCCATTTCTGTTAATCCGATGGATGATCTTAATCGGTACTCCAACAAGTGTACAAGAGAGTACCAACTGAAAAAGCTAGGGAGTACCCCGATCTTAGGGGTAAAAATGTAATCTAGATGCAATTAATTTATCATGTCAGTACGGCTGCTACATAATAACGTTTCAACTTGACATGATTAATTATTTTTAGAACCCTAATTCTTCACTGGGATAGACGCCGGCGGCGGCCATGCCATCCCCGCATCAGAGTCTCAGGGAGAGACGGCCATGAAGGCATGGCTGCTCAAGTACTTGTCAAGCGGCGTCAGCTGGGTATGGTCACCAACCAGGGCAACGCTGAAGCGATAGGACCAGGGCGAGGCGGGATCACTAGGTCGGCTGGAGCTCCATCATGCTTGCGTTGACCAAGTGGTGGACGTTCATGTGTGGGGTTGATCTGGCCAAGGGATAGCATTGGCAGCTGCGTGCGTAACAGCTCATGAGATGATGGCGGCACGCCTATAGGCCGATAAACACCCGATTTTTTTAGGGTACTCGCTTTTTTTTGACATGGATAAACAGACGCGTTACCAAACAATTTATACCAGATCTGATGTGAAAGATATCGCTTAAGAATATGAGAAAAATGACTAAACTACCCTTTCAGGTGGATGGCCAGATTTTAGTGGCACTCCATCCCTTCTTAAGGGAGTACCAGGGTACCGTAAAAGAGCTCAAAATAAATACGACTACAAAACTCCTCTTGGCATCCAGGCAGTACAGAACTTCAAAACGTGAACTGAATATAACCAGATAATGAGACAGAAACTCAAGGAGTTTTTTTATATAGTTGGGGAAGCTATTGAAGACCTCCACGGTCAGTAATTACGATCATGGAAGCGAAGCCTTAAATGCCCTTTTTGCTAATTGTTTAATATGTGTCTGCCCATGGTGTGGATCAATACAGTACTCCAGTAAGGTAAAGCAAGACGAAATAAACAAATTATGTTCTTTTTGTTGCTTACATTTATATTTGCCAGACCGTGTAGCAAGTGCACAAGAATAATTTCTACAAACTTAGGAGATAAGATCCGGGTAGCATGAATGTCCACCTCGATTGATTGAAAATTACAGGAGCTTAAATCAATCCGGGGATGTGACATACATCACCAAATGGAGTCAATCATGCATGGGGAAGGATGTGGCATGGAGTAAGCATAGATGGGAACAGAGAGGGAGAGATGGAAGGGTTGAGCGAAGCTTACCTTGGCTTGTTGGCAGAAGATGTGCTCCCCGCCGGTCGATGCAAGCACCGCTCCCCAAGCCATGCCCATGATATTGACCGCCGCTCCCGCCACATGTAGAGGCCGCTGTACTCACCGGCGCTCACCACTGTCCTTCATCGCTCGAGCCACCGCTAATAGAAACTCGTATCATTTGTGATAAATTAAACTCAATTGCATCCAGCGTGATAACCAAAAGAACAAGTGTGAATTATCAATTTTGGTGAACTTAATCACCACCTTAAAATTGCTTTCTCACCTGAATCAAAAGAAAAAGAAAAATACATTCAGAAAACTGAACACATACAAATAAGCCGAACACATACAAATCAGCCGGGGACAAACCGGCAAAATAAATATTAATTGTGAAATGGCTGACCTGATCTGGGAGCCAGAGCAATCATCATCGTCTAGCAGAGTGATCTAACTCTTTGGAAGCGAAAAGCAACGGGCCTGCCGTGTACAAGCTCTTCCTATAGTCCAATATGTGTTAGAAACTGTTCTCCCTGTACACCGTAGTATGTTTGCTGCTCTAGGGCTGTGTTGAGCTGCTGGTTGGTTGAGAATGATCAGTCGGTCATACACTCAGGGGCTGTTTGGTTCTAGGACTAGCATTGCCACACCTTGCCACACATTTTTGCCAAGCTTGTCTAAGGTTAGTTCATCAAAATGAAAGCCACAAGTTGGCAAGCCTAAAGAAATCTTGCCATACTTTTTGTGTGTATGCCATGTGGGGTCCAAGTGTGGCTTGCCTAAGGTGTGGCATGAACCAAACACTCACCTAAGTTGGTCAAACTTGCCTAATCTTAGCTGTGGCAATCTTTGGCTAAGTTAGTCACAAACCAAACAGCCCCTCAGTACCTGAATGTCAATGCAATGTATTAGCATCCGGTCACAGGCAGGTGTAGTATGATAAAAGATCGGATTATATCTTCAAAACCATGCATGTGCAGCCTCATTATATCTCTGACGTACAGAAATATGTAGCAGTTCGCAAGAATTTCTCGGGAAATGATGGAAAACAGGAGTCGGGCTTTTTTCTTCGTGTTTTCAGGATAGCCTCCATACACCTATGGGAATCAATATCAGACCACCGAAATCAGGAAGGTAACTTGAAAGGGGGAAAATGAAGCACTCACCAGGCAATAGTGCAGTTCAACTATCTCTGAAGTGTTGCAGTGTCTGCCGAGCATGATGATGAAAAACAGTTCCAGAAGCTATAGATCTTAGCCATTGTTTGCCCGTGTACATAGCCTGCAACACCAGTGTTTTCTTAGAGATTTGGCATCTTTATGTCACAAAGAGTACCGATCTGTCAAATCCGTTGTTGTTTTTCAGAATATCTGATTGCTCATTGATCCCTGCAGTGCAGTTGACTCTCAAGAAATGTCCAATAAATGGAACCAAATTGGTTTCTTGACTTCCCATGAAGATAAGACGCCCTGTGCAGGTTCACCAGCTTGTTAATCACTGCTCGGCTGATGACGAGCGATGTGACATTTGTAGTGATCGAAACCTGTAGTTCAAGGTGCTTGGTGCCGAAGCTGCCATTGCCCAGCAAGAGGGAAAACTGGATCGCCTTGCTCGATGCCGGAATCGTAGCCAGGCCCGTGGGAGACATGGCTTGCGCAGGCACTGGCTCAGCCGGCAGCGACTCCGAAGGGCATGTGATGTGACGCATGTCTGCGTTGGCGAGGGATGCAGAAGCTCTTCCATCGCTTGGCGCAGCTCTGAAGCCATACGGCCCAACTTTATAGATCACTGTATTTTAAATGGCATTAACAACTTCAGTTAAGTTCATCTCGTTTCAAAGTGCACAGCACAGCAGAATTTATTTCAAATCCATCTTCATACTTCCACATATAACAATCTTGCTCAAAATCTGTAAGAGGAAAAAGGAACCAACCGAAAAATCTTGCTTGAAACCTCATACAAGAAAAAGCACAATGAACTGAAGCGGCAACAAAAAGCGTTGCAAATTGTACCTAAAGACAAAGACAACCCACTGAGCAGATGAAATAGCAAACCAAATCTGACGATAAACCGATCAGCGCGATTTTTCTAAAAAAGGTAAAGAAAATTGAACGTATCACAGTGAGGAGACATAAGATCAAACACCTCATGAGCGTGAACAAACTGACACAGGCAGTGAAAGAACATGCGGTGCCCCATGTTTGGTTTTGGTAATTGATGACAATCTTTATGGACTAATGGTTGCCTTGAGTTATATTTGAAAGTTTTGTCCATAGGCTTTTCTTGGAGTACATGTGTTGGTTTCAAGGAGAGTTTGTGTCGACCAAGGTGCTATTCAAAGAATTATGTAAAGATTGGTTTTGTGAGAGGTTGATCAAGACTAAGTCAAAGAGTGAATCAAGTTGATCAACCCACAAAGCGTAGAAGATGTATCGAGAGGGATCAAGTGATCCCATGGTATGGTAAGCATTGTCAATTACGCTTTGTGTACTAACCCATAGTCTTCGTGAGGGTTCTTTGTGGGGTTAGATTGCGGTGTGCAAGTTCAAGTGGAGCATCACGAAGAGATCAAATGCTTGAAGCTTGCCGTCCTTTGTGGTGACAATGAACTTGTGAAGATGTGCGGAAGAGTGGCTCACCCATAGTGGAGTATGGGGGAGCAATCAACTAGTCTTCATCAAGTCAACACAATCAAGAAAGGTTGCGGTGTGCAAGTTCAAGTGTAGCATCATGAAGAGATCAAATGCTTGAAGCTTGCCGTCCATTGTGGTGACAATGGACTTGAGAAGATGTGCGGAAGAAAGGCTCACCCATAGTGGAGTATGGGGGAGCAATCAACTAGTCTTCATCGAGCCAACACAATCAAGAAGGGTGGTCCAACTTGAGGGAGTCAAGATCATCATCATCTAGCTCAAGTAGACCATGTGCAAGGTAAAGGTTTGCCCTTGATAGGTTTTCTATTTTACCGGTCTCATGATGGTAGTTGGGAGACCGGGTTATAGGATCGATTGCCATACTATCAAGGGGGGCTCTCAATGAGTAGCTTGATCGTATCGTTCGTTGAGAGGTCAAACCATTGCATCCTTGCATCATCTTTCTTGGTTCTTGTTTGGTTCTCTTTGTGAGTCTTAGAGCTTACGGTCATCTTGTTGACAAGCTTGAGTTCATCGAAAACGGTGTTCGCTTGCATCTTCTATGATGTTTTTGATGTTGGAGGTTTTGCCGGTTCTTCTCGGTTGGAGGTTTCACTCCTCTTTTTGTTAGGCATACCTCCCCTGCCTCTTCTTATTATAATCAGTCGCTGTTTTGATGCTACTCGTCGTCTTGTTTCCAACAAGCTTGAGTTTGCTCAATTCGGAGCTCATATGCAGAAGTTATGGCAGTTCTGGTTTTCTTGAGTGTGGTTTTTGTCAGGGTCCCAGCGGTAGTACCGTGGTACCCAGCGGTAACAAGCGGCAGTACCGCTCCGCAGCGGTAGTACCGGCGGTGACTCCGCAGCAGTACTACCGTTGGCTTACCAGGTCCCTACCGCGTCGATTCGAGGGGTCTTTTTCTGTGTCGGATTGTGCAGTACCTCGCTGCGGCAGTAGTGCGGCAGTACCGCTCCTTAGCGGCAGTACCGCCCTTCCTCCGCGGTAGTACCGCCCGGTTCCCTCTTTCCCTTTCCCCTTCGTTCTGCGCGGCAGTACCACCGAAGGGAGCGGTAGTACCACTTAACCCAGCGGTAGTACCGCTATCTCCTGCGATACTACCGTCCCAAGGTTCATGTTTTGTTGCTCCTTTTCCCTGTTTCTTCCGCCTGAGCGGTAGTACCGCTCATGGAGCGGTAGTACCGCTCGTGTGCGGGCTGAGCACATAACGGTTGGATTTCCCCCCTCCTATAAAAGGGGGTCTTCTTCCCATTGAACCTATCCTTCGAGCTCGTGTTCTTCCCCCATTGTTGACCTTCTTCGAGCTTGCTAACTCTCAATTCCTCCATGGTTTCTTGCTAGTTTTTGAGGAAAAAGAGAGAGGAGATCTAGATCCACATTTTCACCAATCACTTTCTCCTCTATGTGAGGGGAACCCCTTGGATCTAGATCTTGGAGTTCTTTGTGTTTTCTTTCTTGTTCTTCCTCTCATTTTCCTCCCTAGCATTAGTTGCTTCAGTGGGATTTGAGAGAGAAGGACTTGGGCACTCAGTGTGCCCTTGCCATTGCATTTGGTGCATCGGTTTGAGTTCTCCACGGTGATACGTGGAAGTTACAAGTTGAGAAGCTTATTACTCTTGGGTGCTTGGTACCCTTGAGCTTGTTCCTCTTGGGTGCTTGGGTGCCCTAGACGGTTGTTGGTGTTCGGAGCTCAATCATTGTGGTGCAAAGCTCCGGGCAAGCGTCGGGGTCTCCAATTAGGTTGTGGAGATCGCCCCGAGCAATTTGATGGGTACCGGTGACCGCCCTCAAGGGTTGCCAAAGTGTACGGGTTCGGTGACCGCCCCCAAGGGTTGCCATTTGTACGGGTTCGGTGACCGCCCTCAAGGGTCCCTTAGTGGAATCACGGCATCTTGCATTGTGCGAGAGCGTGAGAAGATTACGGTGGCCCTAGTGGCTTCTTGGGGAGTATTGTGCCTCCACACCGCTCCAAACGAAGATTAGCATCCGCAAGGGTGTAAACTTCGGGATACATCATCGTCTCCTCGTGCCTCGGTTATCTCTTACCCGAGCCCTTTACTTATGCACTTTACTTTGTGATAGCCATATTGTTTCTTGTCATATATCTTGCTATCACATAGTTGCTTATCTTTCTTAGCATAAGTTGTTGGTGCACATAGGTGAGCCTAATTGTTTTAAGTTTTGTGCTTGGCAAATTAACCGCTAAGTTTATTCCGCATTTGTTCAAGCCTAAACCGTAATTATTTTAAAACGCCTATTCACCCCCCTCTAGGCGACATCCACGATCTTTCAGGCAGGAATCAAAAATCAACACACAAACATCCATGGATATGCATGAGCAGACCACGAAACGCTCCTTGACGACGATGACAAGCGGAGAATAGAAAGCAGAGGAGGGGCCGGTCCTGCACATCAAGAAATACAGAGAGATGATTGGGAACTCACCTCGGCTTGATGTCCTCTCCACGTCTCCCTCTGCTGCGGTTTGCGGCGGTTCACGCTCGCCGAATTGAGCGCCAACAAGGAGGGAAGGACGGAGCGCAGGCCGCGGGTGGAGGAGATGGAGCTCGGGGCAGGAGATGGAGGGCATGAGCGTGGGGGAGGGCGGCGGCGGTAACCCTAACTGGGAGGAGACGTTGGGTGCGAACGGAGAACGAGCGATCGAGGAGATTGAGTTTTGTTTCTTTTCTTCCTTCGATATACAGTGTACCCCTCATGCCATTGGTTGCGCCACACAGTGCGCCTCTGCCCCACGTGGCATGCACGAGTAAGCCCCTTTGATGCACACCTTATTGTTTTGGATGAGCAAAGTGAGACAATAATTCATATTCATGGTCTGTTTATTGTAGTATTACCTCTATTTTTTTTGGAGGAAGTAGTATTACCTCTATTTATTCATAATAAAACCCTGTTAAAAACTACTGATAGCTAATTTTGAATTGGAAGGGGTAGATATTTAAAAAGACTGTACATGATTTTTTTTCTTCTTCTCTTGAATATTCGTGGGTTCAGCGGGTTGTTCTCCAATCTTCCGTAGCAAGGCTCTCGTCTCTTCTTCTTCCCGCTCTGCTGCTCCGCCGCTCAGCTACAAACCCCACCCCCAAATCCAACCCAATCCCGCGCGAATGCGATGGAATCCTCTACCACCAACACGACCACGCCACCGGCGGCAGCCGCCAGCAAGCGGAGGCGGAACGCGGCGCTGCCCCTAGGGGATCTGACCAACCTCCTCCCGAGCACCCCCGTCCCGAGAAACCCTAGCGCCAAGCGGCCCCTCCGGCCGCCGCGCTCCGACGCCTCCGCGTGCATCTCCTCCGCGTCGGCCACGCCCGTCTCCAAGGCCTCTTCCGCCGCCGGTGAGCTCACTGCCCCAATCTCGGCTCAGTCCTTAGTTAACTAGCAGCAGCATCTTAGCTAGGCGCGCCGATTTCCTTCACCATTGTCACACCGCAACGCCTTCTCCGTTCGATTGCTGAGGTGCTGTGGATTATTTGCTTCTCCTTGCGTGGCACCAATTTGAGTTTCTGACTCTGGATCTTTGCAGCTGTTGAGGAGCCGGGTTTGGTGAAATCGCCCATCTCGACGATTTACACGAGTCGAGGGACCCGGGGGAGGAGAAATCCCACCAGTGTCAAGGCGCCTTTTCCTACTGGAGCAGCAGCAAGTTGCCCCCCTCTTGGGAAAGCTACAAGGGCCGGCAGGTGAGCAAGTTGATATGTGCCTCGGGCAATTTAGTCCCCTTTCGTTCAGAACTGACTTGCATTTCATTACTTCGGTTCAGAGTTCAGACCCTGCAGCTCTACACCTGCTTTTGTGCTATCCATTGTGTGATTTACTTATGATAAGCTTCTGCCGTGAGATAGTTCATTTCGATTGCTGTATTTAGTTTGTCTTCAAACCAGACCAAGTACAACAAGAAAAGCACAATCAATATGTGTCTTTTGGGTTTTCAAGAGAATGAAGTTATCAAATCATATACTATGTCATTAGTAATAGGGGTAACTGGATAAGTAAATGTTCCCAGATGTCCAGATATCTGCAAGTTCCGAATGCAAAGTCTGAATATTGGCATAGCTAATGCTTGCAATGTGAGCGTATTTAGTTAACTCAATTGCACCTCCCTTTCAGTCACTCAACTAAGAAAGCCCCAGCAGCTCAGGATCCTTGTCCTATTTCATCCTCAGCTCCTTGTCATCAAGCTAAAAAGGTAAGCAGCAGTAAACTTTGAGCCATTTTCCAAGAATTTTTCCTTGACCGCCATGCTCTCTTTGACTGATCTTTATGATACGAATATTAATTATGCTTGCTGTTTGTAGCTCATGATTTTGCCCAAACTTTGTCATTCAGTAATATGTGACAAGTAAATGGTAATAAGGCACATATTGATTTTCTGCTTCATGCTCCTTTTCATGTGTATCTCCTATGCGGCATTTATTCAACACTGTATATGAAGACATGCTTATTTGAGTAAATGTTGACACCTCACTTGTATGCTGTAGAGCAAGTACCGGCACCATAGTGTCGGTATCACACAAACTTAAGAAAGCAGCTCAAGGATTATGTATGTTTGGTCCATCTAAATATCCGCTGATATTGTTTTTATTCTGAATGTGAAGGACTTAAGTAGTACATGCGCTAGTCGAAACATCAGTGCTTAAGCCTACTGTATAAACAGCCTTCCACAGAATCAACCTTAGGAACAAAAGTAAAAATGTTGGGACCCTAGCAACAGTGATTTCACCTTGCTGATTGCTTGAATTTCTGAACAGAAGAAGAGGCAGTTGGGGGTGGAGAACTCATCTTCTGGCAGACCCAAGTTACCAGATGATTTCGTCGAGAAGCAGAGAGCATACTTCCAGGAGATCGACGCCTTTGAACTGCCGGAGGAAGAGGCCTCAGAAACTGACTGACCTGCATCGAAAATCAAGCCTTATCCGTTGATCATGTACGATACAGCTGTACAGAAATGTACTCGCGCGGGTTACTTTTATAGGACAACTGCGAGTTATGAAGTAGGAACAGACAGTCCTTGTAACATAGGTGGTGTGCTTTAGTGATCACTGATGCTCAGTTTCGCGTGTTTGTAGTTGTTGTATTGATGTCTAGTAGGATATGGTTGTGTTGGGACATGTCCTTGCAAGTTTTTCTGTGTGTGGAAGGAGCCATGTCCTTGCAAGTTTGTTTCCCCAATGTATGTACATTGAGCTAAAATGATGTAATGAATGGAGTTATCCAGCAGTTACCTTTAAAAGTTGCAAAATAGCTTCAGCCATCTCACGATGACTACTCAGGTTAGTGAAGATGTGGTATGATAAGGGCATCTTCAAGGTGGACCCGCAAACCTTCCGTAACCTTCCGGACTGCGATGTCGGTCCGGACTGCGGAAGCCATTCAACGACGATCTGTATCGGTTCGTGGAGCGGTCCGGAAGCGATTTCTCGAACTGTTCCCAAGTCTGCTTCTGACTACCCTGACCCATCAAAAAAACCCTCCCTCCTCTCCGTGTGCTCCCACCCGGCGCCACCTGTCTGCATTCATGCTGCTGTAGAGCGTGCCGCTCCGGATAGAGGAGGGCCGGTGCGACCTCTCATTGCCTGTGCCATTGAAGCGGAGTGCTGGCTGCACGCCCGGCTGAACACGCCTCCTCGTCGCATTCATACACCCTCATTAATCCCGCGTGGAAGTCGAGAAACATACTTCGTTCCACACGTCCGTTCATGGGCGGGTCGGCATTAAATGCAACGCCGGTCGAGCTCCTACCGTCTGCTGTCTATTTAAATGAGGGTAGACGTCGGGCAAGAACCATACCCCTCCGCCTCCTCCCAATCTCCTCCACCACTCTTCTGATGACTTTGGAAGATCAGTTCTTCGACGCACAAGCCAGCTGGGTGGCCCGCCGAGCCGACCGGATACGAGCGAGGCAGCTCGCTACTCCACCTCCCGAGCCTCACTTGACGGAGCAAGTTGTCGCCCCAAGCCGCCGCGTGGTTCAGCAACTCGCCGCTCTAGGCCCACTCGATGAGGAGTGGCTAGTTGCTCGACGCCGTCACAGCGGGGAGCACAGCGGCACGAGCATCATCGCTGCCGTCGACGACCGCGCCTCCCACATCTGCGGCCGCGCCTCCCGTGCCTGCGACCGCGCCATGCAGGTAGAGGCAGAAGCCGGGTGCACGGAGAGCGACGAATGGGAGGCCAACGCCTCCACGTCCGTCGCTATCATCGAGGAGAAGTAGAACACGGGAGTCTGCCGCCGCTTGGGTCCCACGAAGGACACCGGCGTACACAGCCAATGTCTTGCCCG
Organism: Triticum aestivum; assembly: GCF_018294505.1. NCBI lineage: Eukaryota > Viridiplantae > Streptophyta > Magnoliopsida > Poales > Poaceae > Triticum > Triticum aestivum. The sequence continues at coordinate 478,518,293 of NC_057803.1, forward strand.
GTTCTTCTCTTTCGAGGACCTTCGTCGATCCCACATGGGCTTCACGGAAGCACATGCACCGCCTTCCCCTCCCGCTGAAGCATCAGCCGGGGGTTCCACTCCGATGGCTGGTGGGGAAGCGAGCCGTCCTTTGCGCTAAAGCATATACCTCCAGGGGTCCCGACAATCCGGTGATCGGGCTGCCGGACATTAGGAAGACAAATGGATCCGCGGACGGTGATTTAGATTAGGTATTAATTATACCTTCAGAGCTGGATATAACACCCTCGATGCGACTATATCTCCCACGCGTCGAGACACGACTTAGAGGCATAATCGCATTGAAGGCATATGTCGCAAGTTAGGAAATCTTCACAACATCCCATGTAATATAAATCATAAGGGGGAGATAACATAGTTGGCTTACACTCGCCATGTCAATCAAGTACATAAATAACATTACATCATCCAAACACTCATGGCCCGACTACGGCGCCAAAACAAAAGAGAACCCAACATGCGACACGGTCCCAATCACCCCCAACTGGGCACCACTACTGATCATCGGGAAAGGAAACATAGTAACGTTGAGAGTCCTCGTCGAACTCCCACTTGAGCTCAAGTGCGTCTCCTGGAGCGGAATCATCAGGCCCTACATCTGATGTAATAGTAATCTGTGAGCCACAAGGACTCAACAATCTCGCACCCTCGCGATCAAGACTATTTAAGCTTATAGGTAAGGCAAGGTAAAAATATGTGGAGCTGCAGCAAGCGACTAGCAAGTATGGTGGCTAATCTTATTCGCAAAAGAGAGCGAGAAGAGGAGGCAAAGCGCGAGCGAGAAACTAGAGAACAACCTGCGCAAGCATTACTCCAACACCGTGTCCACTTCTCGGACTCCGCCGAGAAGAGGCCATCACTTTAACACACTCAGTTGATTCATTTTAATTAAGTTAAGGTTCAAGTTATCTACAACCGGACATTAACAAATTCCCATCTGCCCATAACCGCGGGCACGGCTTTCGAAAGTTCAAATCCCTGCAGGGGAGTCCCAACTTAGCCCATGACAAGCTCTCACGGTCAACGAAGGAATAGACCTCCTCCCAATACGTTCCGATCAGACTCGGTATCTCGGTAATTCAAGACACTTCGACAGGTTAAAACAAGACCAGCATCACCGCCCGAATGTGTCGACAAATCCCGATAGGAGCTGCACATATCTCGTTCTCAGGGCACACTCAGATAGGTCAAGCTACGAGTAAAACCAACCCTCAAGTTTCCCCGAGGTGGCCCCGCAGGCTGCCCGGTTCGGACCAACACTCAGAGGGAGCACTGGCCCGGGGGGGGGTTCAAAATAAGATGACCCTCGGGCTCCGGAAACCCAAGGGAAAAAGAGGCTACGTGGCAAATGGTAAAACCAATGTTGGGCATTGCTGGAAAAGCTTTAATCAAGGCGAACTATCAAGGGGTTCCCATTATAACCCAACCGCGTAAGGAACGCAAAATCCGGGAACATAACACCGATATGACGGAAACTAGGGCGGCAAGAGTGGAACAAAACACTAGGTGAGAGGCCGAGCCTTCCACCCTTTACCAAGTATATAGATGCATTAAGATAACATAGCAATATAATGATATCCCAACAAGTAAATAAATGTTCCAACAAGGAACGGCCTCCAATCTTCACCTGCAACTAGCAACGCTATAAGAGGGGCTGAGCAAAGCGGTAACATAGCCAATCAACGGTTTGCTAGGACATGGTGGGTTAGATGTTTGACATGGCAATTTGGGAGGCTTGAAAGCAAGTGGTAGGCATCGTAGCATTGGCATAGCAAAAGAGCGAGCAAACTAGCATAGCAAAGATAGTAGTGATTTCGAGGGTATGATCATCTTGCCTGCACAGTTGTCAGAGTTGACTGGATCCTCGAAAGCAAACTCAACGGGCTCCTCGTTAGCGAACTCGTCTCCCGGCTCTACCCAAACAAGACAAACAAGCAACAAGGATACAATCAACCACGTGCAAGGATCAAGCAATATGATGCAATGATGATATTCTATGCGGGATGCAATGCGGGATGCAAAATGCAAGATATGACAGGAAATGCATGAACCTGGCCTCAACTTGGAAATAAAAGTATGCCACTGGAAAGATGAGATGAAATCGCTTGAAAACGATATAAAGAACGTCAGAATCGGAGTTACGGTTTGGAAATGGCAAGCGATTCAAATATGACACTGGTCTGCGATTTACAGCAAGTAGCCAACTAAATGCAACGAAATAAACATGCTACAACACCCAAACATGACAACAAAATACATGGCAGGGATGCCTACAAGATGCTTAACAAAAGTCTAGCACTGAGTTACGGCCTAATCATCCATTAACAGGTTCAAACAAGCATGGCAAAAATGCATATGGCAAACAGATCTCAGACTTAGTGAAATTATCACTTGTCTGGAATTTCAGATCAGGTTGCACTCTTCGGAGCAACAAAACTACATGCTACAGGACCTGAACATGGCAAAGTAAAGCATGGCATGGAGCTACTCAAAGAGCTTAACAAAAGTCCCTTAGTGACCTTGAGCTAAAAGGGATCAGAAAATACAATTGCAAGCATGTGAACATAGCAAAAACATAATCAGTTTTCAGGCTTAGTGAAAAACTGGCACATGCTGAAAACATAACTCAAGTAGGCATGTTTACGAGCTCGATGCACTCACCACAGTGCAAGTCATGGCAAGACAAGTATACACCCATCAAGAAGGCACAAAATGCAAGCTAGACATGGCAAGAACAATAGCATAGCATGCACGGATCAACTACAACATCATCGGCAAAATTGCAAACAAATTGACAATCTGCCCAGATTCACAAAGTAGCAAAAGTAGAGCTCGATTGACTCAAGCTAGGGTGCTCCATAATTGCAAACAAAGACATGAATGGATAGAGCACTACAATATTAACAAAACATCCTTACTGATCATCCTCAAAAGAGGCACGGATCACTAGGAAACAACATGAACATATGGCAACATGAGATAAACAGCTCAAGGAATTAGTGGAAATGCTAAGTCCCTGAAAACAGAATTAACAAGTGCACCACTTTACAAGCTTGCACTAGTCATCACATACATCACAAAAATACATGGGTTGCACCTCTGGAAAGATGACAAAACCCTTAACAAAACATATGTAGAGCATCAGGGCATATCATGCACACATTAGTCATGGCAAAAATGACAAAAACCTAAACGGATTAGCAGACCTGACAATTATCTCAAGTAGCCCTCTTCTAACAGCATTTCGGGCATCAAGATGAACTCAAATGAAAATAATGCAATGGAATGAAATGATGTACTCTCTGAGATGAACATTTTGATATGCTATATGCATGAGTCGGAGCTACGGATGCGAAGTTACGGAGTTACGAACAAGGGCATATGGATCTGCAATTTCGGGACTTAGAAGAAAAAAACAACCTCTAGCGTTACTGTTCACGGATCTCAGATCTGCACGCAAAACGAGGTCGGCCGGGTCCCTCGCCGGAGTTCGTCGCCGGAGAAGAGGGAGGGGCCGGGCCGGAGCTTGGGGGCGACGCCGGCGAGCTCCGGCGGCTCGGGGCGGCGAGGCGGCGGGGTCGGGACGACGGCGGCGGACGGCTGGGCGGCGACGGCCGGGCGGTAGCGGCGCCGACCGGAGAAGGAGGCTAGGTGGCGCCGGGCTGTCGCGGCCGGGGGAGACGGAGGCGCGGGCGGCGGCGCAACCCGGGCGGTGGGGCTGGCGATGCGGGCCTCGGGGGCCGGCCACGGGCTCCCGGGCCTGGCGGCGGAGGCGAACGGCGGCGCCACGTGGCACGCCCGGAGTGGCTGCGGGCGGGCGGCGCGCAGGTCGGACATGTCCGGTCCGGCGTGGACATTGTCCGGCGGCGCGAGGAGCGGATCTAGGGTTTTTGGACGAGGGGATCCAGATTTTTCGGGGAGGGGATATAAATAGGCATAGGAGGAGCTAGGAGAGTCCAAATGAGGTGCGGTTTTAGGCCACGCGATCGTGATCGAATGCTCTAGATGATGGAACAGAGTTAGGTGGGTTTTGGGCCAAATTGGAGGGGTGTTGGGCTGCAACACACACGAGGCCTTTTCGGTCCCTCGGTTAACCGTTGGAGTATCAAACGAAGTCCAAATGATACGAAACTTGACAGGCGGTCTACCGGTAGTAAACCAAGGCCGCTTGTCAAGTCTCAGTACAATCCAGAAATGTTTAATCCCTACACACGAAAGAAAGCTAGAAAAGACCACCGGAGGAGAACGAAGCGCCGGAATGCAAAACGAACAACGGTGAAAATGCTCGAATGCAAGAGATGAACACGTATGCAAATGCAATGCACATGATGCCATGATATGAGATGCATGACAATGACAACAACACACGGAGACAAAGACCCGAACCCGAGGAAATAAATTAACTTAACGCCGGAAACGGCAAGAGTTGGAGTACAAATTGGGAAAGTTACATCCGGAGTGTTACACTGGACTAGCACTGTTAATGTACTGAAATCCGGCATATTTATATGAAAATCCGGCTTTTTATATGAAATCCATCATGTTTGCGTGAAAGCCGGCCGTGTTTGCACGAATTTCGTCAGGTTCTTGAGTTGTTGTGAAAATGTATGTGGCTAGCGTTGGATGACTGCCCTGTGCATCCGTGTCTGCGGACTGGTCCTTCCCAGTCTGCGGATGAATGCGGGAGATTTTTTGCGGGTTACCACTAAAGATGCCCTCAATAAAGAGTGTTATAAGTTCTGATGTACGTTCCACCGAACACTTGAGGTCTTAAAAATGCGTCAATTTTGCTGAAAGGTGAGCCACTTTCTTTGGTCTGCCCTTATTCTTTCTTTCATTCCATAATATAGAAGTGTCTTTAACACTAGTTGAAGGGCGTAATTATTGAAGCATATTTTGACTGGTTAACACAAGACGAAGTAGTGTGTTCGCGTCCTTTAGATGTTAAAAGTTACATTTTCCCGAGGCTTTTGTAACACAAAGCTCTTGGGGCCTGCTCCAAGTAGTAAGCCAGTAATGTGTCGACACGTTGCAGGAGTAGAAACTTGGTGACGGCTGGACTCTTCTGTTTCCGGACCATGTACAACACTCAAATATCTAAAAACTGGAATTTAGGGGGGGGGGGGGGGGGGGGTCTTCAAAAACCGGCTTCAGCAACATAAATCTGCATGAAGATACAAAAACAGGCGTGGCACCAAGTCGAGCTACAACCCAGCAAACTTTCACCGTTGTCACCCTGGATTTTTTGTCGAAAAGGATCACCTTCTCGATGGAATAGACAAAAAAGACCCCTTTTGAATAAAATTGACAGAAAAGACCCCCTGAGCCGTGGCGGCAGGTGCGCCAGCTGACACGTGGCACCTGCCGCCACGGCGCGAGGCGGCAGCCCCTGCCGCCAGCCGGTCAGGCGGCAGGCTGCCCATAACAGTGAGCGGCAAATCGCTACGGAACGGAGGCTGGTGGTTGGCCCTGCCACCTCGTCCGGTGGTGGACTGTTTCTGCTGCTCACGGGCTACGGAACCAAAACGCATGCATGCATGTGGTAGCAGGGCTAATGATCGTTGCATGTGCTAGTACATCGTGGCAGTTAGCTTGCTACCCCTGAAAATGAAAAGTCAACTAACCGATCAACTTGTGTACGCACAATATGAGCCTGTGTATTTCTCTTCTTTTATTGAATGAGCCTTTGTATTTCTAAAACACGTGCGCGTATAACCTGCATTTAAAATCAATGAAGATCCAAAATAAGCTCTACTACTTCTCTAAAACAAAACTTCCTCTCTCATATGATACTGCCGAATCATCACCGCAAATAGGGAGCGCCATGCAAAAAAACGCCATGTACACACCGGTGTAGAGGCTGGAAGGCGCAGAGGAGAAATAGTAGGGAGCATCACCATCGTCACATCGGCCAGAAAATCGGGGAACGGATCTCTGATCCGTACCTGCTTGAGTCGTCGCCGGCCACCGCCGATCCCGAGCCCGTCGTTGATGCCACCGCGTTGGATAAGCCCCAATCGCCCAACTCCTTGCGCCGCCGCGTCCCGCCCTCGCAAATCCAGCCGCTCACACTCCCAGCCACACAAGCCCACGCTGCTGTGGGATGAAACACTCTTCTATTATTCAGTTGTCTTGAAACAAGAGGTGAGTTGCAGGAAACGGACGTGCCTCCAGCGGACGCGGGAGTGCTCTCGGCCGTCTGATAAAACACAGATCAGACGGCCACAAAGCCGGCGGACAGGCGCGCGCGATCAGCCGGCAGAAGGTAAGCTTTTCTCATATTCTTTTAGGGTATTTTCATCCCGTCACTCTCTTAATTATCTGATCCACGGACAATTGGATATCTACCCTTCTCAACTTAGGGCATCTCTTTCCCCTTAAAAAAAACTTAGGGCATCTCACAGAACTCAAACCTCCCGCAATCGTCTGGATCGATCTGTTTCGATGCTCTCATTTATTTATTTATTCACCTCACATTGCATATTTTGGATCTTCGATGGTTTTAAGTGCAGGTTATACCCGCACGTATTTTAAAAATACAAGGGCTTGTATTGTGCATACACTAGTGCGATGCATGCATGGCAAAGCTAGCTGTCCAGAGGCCACGACGTACTAGCACATGCATGCATCAGGTCTTGCTGCAGCTAGCAGCAGTCCTGCCGCCACCGGACGAGGCGGCAGTGCCCACCACCGGCCTCCGTTCCGTAGCGATTAGCCGCTCGCTGTTATGGGCAGCCTGCCGCCTGGCTGGCTGGCGGCAGGGGCTGCCGTCTTTCCCGGTGGCGGCAGGTGCCGCGTGCCGGCCGCCGCGCCTGCCGCCACGGTTCAGGGGTCTTTTTTGCCAATTTTATTCAGAGGAGGTCTTTTTTGGCAATTCTGTTGAGAAGGAGGTCTTTTTTGACAAAAAATCGTCACCCTGCCCCGCACCCTCCCATTCCCCGCTGGTTGATTTTGGCCGCCGGCTGGTCGGCCATCCTGAGCCCCGCCGCTCGGGGCCATCTACTGCAACCTCCAAGACAGCCGTCGCCACTTGGTCACGCTGATCTCCTCCCTTCACGCACCCTCCTCCCCCCTTCCCCCCTCCGGTTTTCCGAGCTATGGCGCCGTGCCGGTCAGAGCCCGCATCCTCGCCATCGGGTCCGCATCCCGATAGCCCGACATAATCGTTCCCTGAGTTCCGCTGTCGCCACCTCCCGCTTCGGCCGACGCGCGACGATTCCGCCCGATTCAGGCCTCCCACCGACATCTTTATGTTCCATGTGGTTCTGGAAATGTGGGTATCAATTTTAGGTATATATGTTGTAAAAGCAGAATCTTTTTGCCTACCCAAATCTTCACTCATGTACCTAGAAAATGAATTGAGGTACTCAAAATTTATGCATCGCTGTCCCTTCTTCTAGGACATCCCATAAAAAAATATACTACTACTCACTTGCTCACTTGCTCAGCGCCCCCTCCCCGTCTCCCCCATTTGGACATTTCGGCCTTTCGCCTCCTCGATCACGTGATCATCTCCTCTGCTCTGCCCCCCGCCCGGCCACAGCGCCGTACACTACACAGCAAGGCGGCGGCTCGCCTCACCCAGCGCCGCCGCGGACCGCAAGGTGAGCCCGGACCCTCCCTCGCCCATCGTTCGTGGTCCGTCTCCTCCCCGCCCCTTCCTTTGAGCGACATTGGACTGATCCTCTCGGGGCCTTAAAACCTAGGTTGGTTGTGGCGGCGTCTGCCAGCGGCGGCCATCCATGGATTCCGGCGATGCGCCTGAACGGTACGTGATGCCCAACCCCTCCTCTTTCCGTCTGTTGAGATCTCGCTCTACGCCCTGCGAAATCAAGGAACGCGCCAGCTGCCTGCAATTTAGCGCCTTTCTTTTCCGATTTTGGCAGGATTCGCGAGGAAACGGGTTCTAGGAGCAGAGACGGCCTGCCTCAGCGTGACGCGACTGGAGCAGGTCCAGATGCTAATCGCCATGGGGGAGACCGCGTCCTTACCAAGCGCCTGAAGGATGAATCGCCTGACACATCGGAGCCACCGCCGTCACGGCTGAAGAAGGCTGTGGAGCTGGAGCCTCACCCCGTTCAGAACAGAGACGAGCAGTTCGTCCTTACCAAGTGCCTGAAGGATGAATCGCCTGACACATCGGAGCCACCGCCGTCACGGCTGAAGAAGGCTGTGGAGCTGGAGCCCCACTCCGCTCAGAACAGAGACGAGCAGTTCGTCTGGCCCTGGATGGGAGTGTTGGTCAATGTGCCTACTGAGTGGAAAGGAGGGCGCCAGGTCGGGGAAAGTGGGAACCGCCTGAAGGAGCAGCTCTTGGCCTTTTGCCCGCACAAGGTCATTCCTTTGTGGAACTATAGAGGCCACACCGGGAACGCCATCGTTGAGTTTGGAAAAGACTATGCTTCTTTCTGCAATGCCTTCAAGTTTGAGAACCACTTTGAGGCAGAAGGACATGGCAAGCGGGACTGGGAGCAGCGCAAGTATCAAGGGCGCGAGATGTTTGGATGGGTTGCAAGGGCTGATGATCAGAGAGCCCCGGGACCGATCGGGGAGCATCTGCAGAAAAATGGTGATCTGAAAACCGTTGCAGAACTTGAGAATGAAGGAACGCGCAAAACCGACAAGCTGGTAGCTAATTTAGCCAGCGCAATTGAGGTAAAGACCAAGCATGCCCAAGAACTTGAATGCAAGTACAATGAGACAACCACCTCACTTGACAAGGTGATGGAAGAAAAGGAGCTGGTCCTCCAGAGATACAATGATGGTTGGTCTGCAATCTTTTGCTGTTTATATGTTCTGTTATGGTAGAACAGCATATGTGCATTTATCTCCTTTGAGCATTGGGGCCTTTCCCTTTCAGTTATCTAATTATGCATTTTGAACTTGCATTATCACCAGAAATCCGCAAGATGCAGCAACTTGCTCGTAGGCATTCTCAGATGATCCTTAATGAGAATCAGAAGCTTCGTTCGGAACTGGAGGCGAAGATGCAGGATCTTGAATTCAAATCCAGGCAGCTTGATGAGCTTGCTGTGCGAAGTGACTCGGATAGAAGGAACCTTGAGAAAGAGAAGGAGAAGGTGCGTGTCCATTGTCACCGATAAAGAATTATGGAAGTTAGTTTTTTGTGTCCTCTCCTTTTGTTTGTTTTCAAGTATGGTTGATTGTTTCTGTGCTTCTTTTAAATAGCATCTTTCTGTTTACTAGTAACTAGCTGGATGACCTGTGCATATGCGCGGCTAGAATTACTACATGGCATTAATATTGGAATTTTCTTCTCCTTCCTATTTGTAAATGAATGATCCACGATTTAATTCATGCCACATTCATTAATATTTGTATGTCTTTCTAATATAGAAAATAACGGTAGCCACTAGCGAGTGTATTTTATTTAACAAAGGAAGACTGTTAGCATTGAGATCCGTGGCCCACTATATACAGAACAATAGACTTTCTTACTAACCTCTAATTTTACCTCATCCACTCTTGTTTATCTCATGTTCCCTATCTTACTGAGAATATATTTTTTCCGTATTCTCCAGCATGAATTAAATTCAAACGTGGGGCACCAGTACTTAAACATCGTGTTCTGGTTTTTTAGTTGTCCTTTTATCTAATGCAAATATCATGCCTTCTGATGCTTCCATGCATCCTCTATTGCTCTAGTTGTTTCTGTCATCTACCCATCTAAGGCATGTCATTATCTGGGCATATTTATTCAAAATTGCTACAATATTTTCTCTTGTGGTAGTTTCTTCTCCTGTTGTACACATGCTGTATTGCATAGGCTTATATTTTTCAGCACGGCTGAAACTACATACTAGATACTCACGTGATTTGTTGCGTCCCATATTTACTTTGACAACAATGACACCATTTTGCATTTTATATACTATGTATTTTCGCTTACACACAATGCATTACCATCGACCATTCTTACCTGATGGCATGCATGCTCTGTATGTGGTCCTTATGCATGCTTAGACTTATGATCCTTTCCAATCTACCACTTCTCTCTGTCTTTTTTAGTTGCTGTAAACTTTTGACCGCCAATCCATATGTGCATGCATGGTTATAGAACTATGCACCCGATGCATGTACTTAGATCCATGGCATGTTACACTAAAATTGCTGGCCTTATTTTACACAATTTCATAGTAATCTACACCGTTGCGATCTGATATTACCAAAATAAATGCTTTAAGTAGATACTTTCTTCTAGTGCATAAACACCGTTATAGTACATTCATCAAAATAACCTTCGTAGCGTTTCCTATTACTCTGAAATACATCAAAATATGTGATGTAGATATTCTATTTTTTTATAGAAGCAATCAAAGATGTTATCATGTTGGCCATTAGAAGTAAATGCTGTGAACCTTTCTTTCTTAACGCTTTGCGTACTAGTATCGCTATTGAATCTGCAGAAAGTATTTCTATATTGTTCAGTCGAGATCTACTGACAGTTTTTGTTGCACTTTTCTTGCGTTTGACATGTAGTTTTGAGATGCGCGGGTTTTTATATTTTCCAGAACTTGATCAGTTCGACATTACTATTCATTTGCACTTTGCTCAAATTTCTAAGAGTAGTAGCCTGAACTCTGAAGTTGACGCGTAGTACAAATTGGGATGCATGACGTTTCGTAATTTGACTCCTAAGCTGATTCAAGTGTGCGGGCTCTGATTTTTCACGAGGAGTATGCCTTAATTGAGATGCATTGGTGACTTTCCCTATTCGATTCCTAAGCTGATTTAAGCGTACATGCTCTTATTTTGAGAGGAGCACACGTATGGGATTCTGATTCAGATGTACATAAATTCTTTCCTAGTTTTATCTTACAGTTCTATACCAAGCACTATTGTCAGTTGAAATTGGTCTATGGTTTTGTGCGCGTGCGTCCATCTGAACGTCTTAGTTTTTGTTGTTAAGTTGATCTTGATGAATCTCTACTGTCCGATTTTTCTAACCTTAAATTGGTGAATCTTCACCTTTCATTTCATGTTGGTTTAACAATATAATAAATAGATTCATATCATTGCATTTTTCTTATTTTTGTCGTCACTCGAAATTCCACTCTTGGACGGCAATAGATTGCAGAGAGGTTTAACAGTAGGACAATTTCAGCAAAATGCACGTAATTTGTTTTTTACTTCTAGAGAGGGCATGACGGTAGGCGTGAAATGTAGATGCCACTCTTGGACGTAATGCTGTGAACCTTTCTTTCTTAACGCTGTGCGTACTAGTATCGCTATTGAATCTGCAGAAAGTATTTCTATATTGTTCAGTCGAGATCTACTGACAGTTTTTGTTAGACTTTTCTTGCGTTTGACATGTAGTTTTGAGATGCGTGGGTTTTTATATTTTCCAGAACTTGATCAGTTCGACATTACTATTCATTTGCACTTTGCTCAAATTTCTAAGAGTAGTAGCCTGAACTCTGAAGTTGACGTGTAGTACAAATTGGGATGCATGACGTTTCGTAATTTGACTCCTAAGCTGATTCAAGTGTGCGGGCTCTGATTTTTCACGAGGAGTATGCCTTAATTGAGATGCATTGGTGACTTTCCCTATTCGATTCCTAAGCTGATTTAAGCGTACATGCTCTTATTTTGAGAGGAGCACGCGTATGGGATTCTGATTCAGATGTACATAAGTTCTTTCCTAGTTTTATCTTACAGTTCTATACCAAGCACTATTGTCAGTTGAAATTGGTCTATGGTTTTGTGCGCGTGCGTCCATCTGAACGTCTTAGTTTTTGTTGTTAAGTTGATCTTGATGAATCTCTACTGTCCAATTTTTCTAACCTTAAATTGGTGAATCTTCACCTTTCATTTCATGTTGGTTTAACAATATAATAAATAGATTCCTATAATTGCATTTTTCTTATTTTTGTCGTCACTCGAAATTCCACTCTTGGACGGCAATAGATTGCAGAGAGGTTTAACAGTAGGACAATTTCAACAAAATGCACGTAATTTGTTTTTTTACTTCTAGAGAGGGCATGACAGTAGGCGTGAAATGTAGATGCCATTTGGTACCCCCCCCCCCCCCCAGTATCTCCGCATAAAACTCATGTCAGGCTGTTGTGGTGAATACAGAATGAGATCAAAGCAAAGTATCTTAAGATGGCAACGTCGGAGCAACAGAGGGCAGATGAAAATGTGCTGAAGCTTGTGGCAAAACACAAGGTTTGTGCCTTACTATATATTGTTTTACTTGAGGTTTTGAGATACTAATATCTATGACTGTCTTCCTGTGCTGAAAATGGCAAACTGCAGAGGGAGAAAAAGGCTGCTCTAGATGAGATTATCAAGTTAGAGCAGAAACTGGATGCCAAACAGAAGCTTGAGCTAGAAATAAAACAGTTGCAGGGAAAATTGGAAGTGATGAAGCATATGCCAGGTGAAGAAGACTCTGAATCAAAGAGGAAAATAGATGAACTTAGTGCCGAGCTTCAGGACAAGTATGATGAAATGGATGCAGTGGAAGCACTCCACCACACTCTGCTTATGAAGGAAAGGATAAGCAACGATGAGTTGCAAGATGCTCGGAAGAAGCTAATAGATGTAAGTTATCTCATCGATTGAGTACTTGGATTTGTCTAGTATTATGTTTGAATTACATTTCAAAGCTATCTATTGCATATGCTGCAGGGTCTGCGGGATGTTACAACTGCCCGAGCAACTATAGGCGTTAAAAGAATGGGTGATCTTGACCTGAAATCATTTGCTAAGGCTTGCAAAGGTAAAATGTCAGAAGAAGATGCAGAAGTAACTGCTTCCATTCTTTGTTCAAAGTGGGAAGAGGAGATTAAAAATCCAGAATGGCACCCTTTTAAAGTTATCATGGTCGAGGGCAGAGAGAAGGTAGTAATATCTTCGCTCTTGCTTTTATACACTTGATGTTCTCTAATAGCTTGTAACTCGAGTTATCAATTTCACATTGAATTTCCTGTTCTGCAAACATTAACTCGGTTCATCTATTCATAAGTAAATTGTGGTGAGAGCTGAAAATTGGAGACACAAAGTTTAATTTACTGCCCTGCATATTCTTACATTAATCTAAAGGGACAAAAGTAGCAGAAATTCTCACATTAATAATGGAAAGGGAAAATACTTAATCTGTTGATCAAAAGTATTATCAACCATAGATAGCGAGAGAAAGAACATTCCATAATACAAACATTGGACTTACTGAGTTAAGGGCTCCGGATAGTGTTATCATTTCTGAATCTTGCTGTGTTTGAGCCTGACCCAGAAACATTTGTTACATTACTAATCAGGTCCTTTCTGTTTCCTCCATCTGTTACTTCCTTGGTCCTTCATTACATGCAAATAAGAGTGGAGGAAACAAGAAAACGTCAGCCACCAATTGTAACCAGCCAAGGGGCTATATTCTTGTGTAATTTTTAATCTAGTTTTTTCATGGGAGTTATAAATATCTTGTTTTTCATGGCATAGTGTCAACTGTGGATGTAAGCTACCGCACGATATCTTTTACAGCTAACCAATTAGAAAGTCAATTAGGCTATGCCATAAATAATTTTCTTTTGTGCAATAGCAAATATTGGATTCTTGATGAAGGAATCTGAAAAATTAGCCATATGTATCTATGCTTGTTGTGAATGTTAGATAAGTTTCATTTACTTGATTTAGCAGCTTGTGGAGAGCTTGGTCATATGCATATATTTGTGCAACTTCAATGCTAGGAAGCTAGATTTTTGAGTTCCTGTGTGCAAAACCTTATGTTGATGTTAGCTGCTCTTGATTGAGATATATAGCATCTAATTAAATAAATGGTGACTTGTATCTATTCAAGACTCTCTTTCTTCCATTTATTGTTTTTCTTTGAAGCTGATGGTCAGTTCTATACCAGTTAAGTTATATTTAATTCGCAAGCTTTTTGGAAAGATAGTACATCTAGCATTTGCTCATGGAGTAACCAAACTTCTTACTGATAAAAAGCTTGCCACTCAGTATCCACATTGCCGGATGCTAATAACTCCCCCTCTCCTAGAAGTTTATGATAGGGACGCTTTTATGATATTCCTTAGTCAATTAAAAGTTGGTTCTCAGTTCCTAGCTTGGTTAAGCTGGACACAACATGTCTTGGCTGTTGGAATTTGACATGATACTTGATACATGGAGCTCAAAGCCCTCCTGTCATCTGCAAACAATGTTTGCCCCCTGAACTTTTTGTAGCATGCTTGTTCCACATGCATGGAAAGGTCATTGTGTATGTATATTTGATATACTGGTTTATTAATGCAGTCATGCATTACTATGTAATGAAGCAGGCGTGTCTTACATTATTTCACACACATAAATTATTTTTGTTCATCCATGTTTTGTTATACTGTGGCAGCATTTAGACACTACATAGCTCCTATATGAATACTTTGCTAAATTCACAGCACAAGATCGTTGATCACTGTCTGTCTTAGGCATATTTGTGGAGCGCACGAAGTTTTGAAGCTTTTGGTGCCTGTTTTATCTTACATGTTTAAAATGGAGTAGTATGTTTATCTAATGGTGTGTGCGTTGATGTTAGGAAATTCTCCGTGAGGATGACGAGAAGCTGCAGGAACTGAAAGAAGAGCATGGTGAGGAAGTCTATGGGTTGGTGACAAAGGCTTTGCTTGAAGTGAATGAGTACAACCCTAGCGGCCGCTATTCCGTGCCGGAGCTGTGGAACTACAAAGAGAATAGGAAGGCAACCCTGAAAGAAGTGGTCCAGTACGTGCTGAGGCAGTGGCGCACACAGAAGCGGAAGCGCTGAGCCCAAGTACCTAGGTTCCTGAAGCAGTGAAGTAGTGAAGTAGAAGTGTATTGATCTTATATTGTAATGAACTCGTGAATGTTGGTGATTGGTTTAGCTGTGGATCATTCAGCCTTGACCCTGGCCCTGGTTGGTATAGCATTGACATGAATGCTGGTAATTGGAGATTGTGAACTGTCCTGTTAGGATAATGTATTCTGTACCAAGCTATGAAGTAACTGTCACTGATTTCAGCGACAGTTAAATCCGAAGTGAGTATTAGTTAGTTATATAGCACGAGAAACTTTCAGCGATGTGTCGGCGCTACAACTACAGTTTTCCGCAATGTGCTGTTGTCTAGATTGGCGCCTGATCGTTCATGCCCAGATTTCCGCGATGACTGCGCGCCCAAGTCGAAGCAGGTCACCGCTTGATCATGTTTTATAACCCACCACCGAAGGCAAGGATTCCTTGAATTATCTCTCGTCACAGAGCAACTAGGTACATCCACGGTTGGAACAAGCCACACTCACATCAAGCACACCTCATCCTCATGCAAACACAGAGTAGCAACTTGAGGTAAACATTACAGCACTCACTACAGAACCATCAGAGATATTCAGGTTAGCTCTCCAAAAACGTGTGCCTGCCTGCATTCATGCGCCGCGCGTGTGTGTTGACTGTTGAAGACCTCAGTTGCGAGCGCCTATAATTGATGTAACAACAAAATACAGCCTGATTAGAACAAGTGAAGATGTAGTCCAATAGTAACACATAGCAACAGTCAGAGTGTAGTAATAAAATCAGGCTGTACATTTCATTCAAGCGATTAAGTTCTTAAAGCTGAGCCACACTACATAACAGTATATAAGATGGCTTACTGGATTCACTAAGCAAGGTAGATTATTCAGCTAGTGTTGTCGGACTGAAATGCCATACATAGTGTGCTAATAGCCTCACCAGGAGTTGACTCCCGGTAGCCTGAACTAAACGCCTGTGCGGGATCTTCTTATATCAATTAACAGAAGGTGTGCACACGACATGAAGCAAGCTGGTTACAGAAGCCATCTAATACGAGGCTAGATTCATCAATACCAGCAAGTATGGTATTGGCAGGCGCTAACTAAGGATCTGTCAATGATCTTCAGAAATGAAACGCAAAACACAGAAAGTAGGCCACTTTAAGACGATGGATTGCTCGATCTAGAAGTACTGTAGCTAGGGTTCTTAGCCAGCCAAGAGATGGATCTCACCGACCCCGAATGGTGCTTAAATAGCAAGGGAAAGTAGCTAAAAAGTAATAAAGCAGAAAAGCAGCGATGCATAAAGTTTGGTAACAAGTGGGCCAGATTATGTAACAATATATATGATGAGTTAGTGGGTTCACTAAGCAAGGTATATTATTCAGCTACTGTAGTGGGTACGCTAACAGCATCACTAGAAGTTAACTTGTAGAAGCCTGAAATAAACAATGGTGTGGGATCTTATATTAGTAGATAGACAAGGTGTGTACACAACATGTAGCAACTTGGTACAGCAGCAGCCACAAGGAACATAACTAGACATAACAGGGTGCTTGAAAACTGTGACAAAACAGAGTAATGCGCAGAAAATATGAACATACAAGAAGCAGAGCAATCATTCAACAAAATGTGTAGTAGCTTTGTGCAAAGTGAAAACTGAGAAACATGCAACCCCTAGTATTCTGAATGTCAAGGCTCACAGTTGGTCAACCATATCTAGTTGTCATGCAGTTGAAACTTTGAAGATATAGCATCTCCAGAATTCATGCTAATAACTCAATCAACTCTCTCGAAACAGGCTTTCACCCCCGCTTTTATATATAAAGCAACAACCGAACAAAGTACACGGCCGAATGATACAAGGTGGAGAGGTAGTCCTCTTACAAAGCCGATCCCAGAATAAACGGATCACCAATGGTACCGACGAAAAAGCACAGGAGGACCGAGTACAACGCCATGCTACGCCCTATACACCTAAGCTCCACGACAACGCCCTCAGAGGGATGCCGGCGCCAAGCGTCGCCGCTGTCGAGTCCACAATGGACAAAGGTTTTCACCTGGAACCCGGACACGGATGGGAACACCACGACGACGTCTTCAAGAAGAGAGCGGCACCCTTGAGCGTCACCATCGTCGGCGCCAGAGCGCAGAGCTTTCGGCCGGTAGTTCTCGCGTGTCACCACAAGGTCTTCAGAAGAAGCATGACAAGCTCAAGTCCCCAGATCCGGATCGAGACGCCCCCACGGAGACCGAGAGCGCGCCCGAGCTACCTTGCGCCAAGCCTCTCGCCGCCCACACGACCAAGAGACAATGCCACCACCGCCGCCATGATGCCTGCCGGAGAGCCAACCATGCGGACCACCTTCCAGGGCCGCCGCCCCGGCATCCATGCCACGCGACAAAGCCAACCGTCCGCTTCACCGTGCACAAACCGTGGTTAGAGAAGCCCGGCATCAGCCCCCAGGGCAGGGTCAGCGCCACCACCATAGGGGCACCCACGCCTGAAGTCCCCTCCTATCCAGGTGGACCGGCGGGGGGGGGGGGGGGGGGGACATGGCCCAGTGGCTACCGACGGCCATCGTCGAGCCATCAACTCAGAGGATGCCAAATCCGTGGCCTACGACATAGATCTGACTGCTGGCACAACACTGTCCTGACCACCACCACCACGGTCCTTCATCAACGCCATAACGAGAAGACGCCCCCCAATTGAACCACAAGCTCCCATCTTGACCGGAACGGAGGCGGCCCAGAGCCGTGCACCGACTCCAGGGCGACCGAACGTTGGACGCCGCGCAAGGAGCGACGAGCCCCGGGTAGGAGGACCGCGTCAAACTCTCGCACCGGATGCCAGTCCGCGTTGCCGGCCAACTACCAGCCAACGCATCCGGGGATCTGGGCATACCGGATCCAGATGAGAGGCCGCCAAGGCAGCCGGCAGTCCGGCCGCCGAGCAGCCGCATCCACGGTGCCAGCCCCGCGCCCCCTCGGCTCTCCACGCATCGTCCTGCCACCGCCGCCCGAGGCCAAGGCGTCCACCGTCCACCCGCTGACCAGCCTCCACCCGCCCGTGAGAAGAGCCGCCGGCTACCTTGCTGCCAACAGCCGCCGTCCGACGCCCAGGAAGCGCCAGGCCGCGCCGCCCACAGCCCTCATCGCATCAGCCCCTCACACGCTAGATCCACACCGCCAGAGCTCGCCCGACACGATCCTCCACCGTCCATGCCGCCACCACGCCAGCAGCCTCCAGCGCACCCGCGCGGCGTCGCGTCGCGGTGCCCGTGCCGCACCTCTGCCTATGGGGGATCGAGAGGGCCCCGCCGCCGCCGGCCCGGACGAGCTTTGCCCGGCCAAACCCTTTGGCGGCGACGGGAGAGGATAGGGCTGGAAAAAAAGCTCGAAGCTCGTGAGCTAAATGAGTAGCTCGTGACTCGGCTCGAATCGACTCGAACTCGAAGAATAACGAGTCGAGCCGAGCTTTAGTTTAAGATCGTTTATAGACCAAGTTAAACGAGCCAATCTCACGAGTACTCGTGTAACTCGTTAGGCTTGGTACAAAAGATCAGCTACTTCCAATATAAAAAAAGAACAGCCACTCAGCACCCTATGTCCCAGGCGCACAACACAAGGCCTAGCCGTTGAAGGCCCAACCGCCTAGGAGACTCATGTGTTACAAGGAAATTACTATTGTTTAGTGATATATATGTTTAATATATACATAATAATTTTTATAATGGTTTTATGTTCATATCTTTAACGAGCTTAACAAGCTAAACGAGCCAGCTCGCGAGTTATACGAGTCGAGCCAATCTTGGATTTGAGCTCGTTAATGATAACGAGTCGAGTCGAGCTAGCTCGTTAACGAAACGAGCTCTAGCGAGTCAAGCCGAGCTGGCTCGACTCGGCTCGAATTCCAGCCCTAGGAGAGGAGGAGGGAGGGTGGGGAGCTCGGCAGCGGCCGCCTAGGGTTCCCTCCCCGCCGCCACGCGGGGGCGGCGCGGGAGGGAGAGGAGAGTACAATCAATCAGCCCTGTTGGTCTTGTCTCCTACGGTGAACTTAATTACGCTACTCAATCAACTAGAAGTTAGTAGTTTCCATACCTGCACATAAAGCTTCATATATCATAATCGAAGAACTCGGGAAAACCACGGAGTGAAATACACTGCTAGATGGTCATGACAAATCATGATGACAAGCATTACGCAACCAGCAAGCAATAAAACATGCTGCCATATGGTCATGTTGTACAACACCACTAGTTACCACAACAATTCAAGCTAATCATCCTACTAGAATATGAGAACTACCCAATTTTCAGAACCACATTATGTAAAAGTATATATGATGACTTAGTGGGTTCGCTTAGTAAGGTAAATTATTCAGCTATTGTAGTGGACTTAAATGCCATAGTACGCTAACAGCCTCACTAGAAGTTAACTTCTGGAAGTCTTAAATAAACAATGGTGTGGGATCTTATATCAGTAGATAGAACATGAAGCGTGACTTTTTCTCAAAATAAAAACATAAAGCAACCTGGCAGAGCAGCCACAAGGTGCATAACTAGATATAACAGGGTGCTTGAACACTACGAAAAAAACAGTATATCCGCAGAAAATATCAACATACAAGAAGCAAAGCAATCAATCAATGAAATGTATAGTAGATATGTGCAAACTTAAAACTGAGAAACATGTCAAGCCTCACAGCTGGTCGACTATGTTTGGTGGTCATGCAGTTGCAACTTGAAAGATATAACATCCCCAAAATTCATGCTAAATCAATAAACCTAGTTTCCATAGGTGCACATAGAGCTTCAAATTTCAAACACCAGGAGAGTAAAATGCACTGCTAGATGGCCGTGACTCATGATCAATCATGATGACAGGCAATATGCAACCAGCAACCAATAAAAATTATGCTGCCAGATGGTCACATATATTGTACCACTAGTTACTTCAGCTATTCAAGCTAATCATTCTAGTATAATCTGGGAACTACACAATGTTCAGATAACATATGCAGAACAATTCTAAAGCAGTGCAGTACATGTAGATGCTGGAGAATGATACTAACCATCTACATTAGAGGATTTCAACTGGTGCAAAAGGGTCATCCTCAGAAAACTTTGCTCCCCGCTGAGAGGTCCAGCATCTGCCTCCCTCAGTACCAGTACTCTCATAGGCAGAAATCTTACATTCACTGGATAGCATCTCATCCACAGACCTTGAAATGAGTCTTGGATTGGTCATCAAACTGAAGAATGGAAAGATGGGATCTGAGACACGTACCATGGAGTAGATTGGGCATGGATGCTGGTCAGTTGGTCGGCCGTTTCGTTTCGTCGAGCAGCTGGCGGGCATGCTGCCATTGGAGTTGGGAGGGGTGGGTGGGTATGAGGGGGAGGAGGTCGTGGACGTCCGTGGCAGCGAGGAGACGGAGAAGAGCCAGCGCCGCGCCCTTGAGGTTACTCGCCGTCGCCGGTGCTGGTGGTTGAGCGGCGAGAAGCGAGGATGCGATGCGGTGAGGCAGTGAGCAGACCTTGAGCAACTTAGGGGTTACGGCTCGGTCGGTTCGGTCGGAACCGAAACGTGCCGGTCGGTTGCCCTATTGGCACGCGGGGGTTTGGGAGCACTCCATGGTCGCCGGCCGCCGGAGCTCGGAGAGGCAACCGGACAGGATTAAAAAACAAAATAGAAGAGAAGAAAATGGTTGGGCTCAATTAGCCCGGCCCAAGAGAAAAAAGGGCTCCTCGTGCGTGCCCAACCAGAGCGAGAGAGAGGGAAAAAAAAGGCCAGAGAGACGAGGAGGTGGCCGTTAAATTCAGTTCGTCCCCGCCCTCCCCGCGTACTCGTCGCTCGAAACCTTCTTCCTCCTCCCACCTCCGTCCCAACTCCCAACGCCACCGCGCCGCACTGCGACTCCCCCCACCGGAAGCCATCCACTGCACCGTACCCTCCTCCCCCTCCACCCCAAACCACCTCGTGCTCCCTCCGCAAGCCCGCATCCTCTGCGATGAATCAAGTTGGCCAGCGGCCACCACCGCCGCCGCCGGGGAGCTTGATCAGGATCCTGCGCTCGGTGGCCTATTCACTGGGCTTATCTATCCGCTCTCTCATGAGGCTACTGTGGCGCGCATGCCGCTTACCGGCGGGCCAAGACGAGGAGGAGCGCAATGATGCCAAGAACAAGAACAAGACAGGCGACCGAGACGATGAGGATCGCCAGAAGATGACGGAGATTGCCGCCAGGAAACGAGCAAGGAAGAAGGCCAAGAAAGCGGCCAGAAAGGAGGCCCAGGCGAAGGCCAAGAAGACCAAGAAGGAGGCCAAGGCGGAGGACAAGAAGAAGAAGCAGGAGGAGGAGGACATGCAGAGGAAAGAAGAGGAGGAGGCGGCCAAGGAGGAGGCCAGGATCAGGGAAGAAGAGCAGAAGGCAGCCAAGGAGAAGGCCAGGCAGAAGCTTGCCGAGGACAAGAAAAAGGCTGACCTGGAGGAGGCCAAGAGAAGGCAGCGGGAGGACGCCGCGCGGAGGAAGGAGGAGGCCCAGATGGAGGAGGAGGACAGGCAAAGGAGGCGGGAGGAGGCCCAGAGGAGGAAGCAGGCGGACAAGAACAAGAATGAGTATGAGGTACGATCGATCATGCGCTTGCTCGCTCCTTTTGCTATGAGTTCAGTTTTCCTGTTCCTTTCTGCTCCTGACTGAATTGGCAAAATGAGGATCATCAGCGTTACTTTCTGTTCATCAGCGTGTTTTGACCGATCATCAGCGTTTAGGCAGGTTTAGATCTCTAAAAAAAAAACTGATGTTTGCTGTCACTATAATGGTAGATGTAGAATAGTTGATCACAATTCTGCTACATTACAATTTAAAACCCCAATCCCTTGCCATGTTTTAGTTTCTACTGAAGAAATGCCTGAAAAATGCCCACCTCTGCTTATGGATGATGCAGAGCGTGTTGATTCTTTGTATGGAATTTTAGCTAGTGTTCGATCTTGATGAAGTGACCGTTCTAAGGATAAATCACCACCCCGATCTCTATATCTAGTCAGGTTGCTCCTTTCCCCTTTGTTGTCAAGACTACAGCCATCGCTAAGCCTACCTGGAAACATTTGGTCATTTGAAGTTGGGGATTTATCAGATAGCTGTTTTGGTGAAGAATGTGTATCTTTCCTTAGTGTTTGATCATATTTGACGATGTAGAAATTTCCAATGGTATGTCACGTGACTGGAGATCATCCTTTTGTTTGAGCCTTTCCGAAGACCAATTGCCCATTATGTTTTACTAGTTTGCTGCATTTTTGTTGCTCATAAGCATGAAATTGACTGACTGATTCTGAAAACTGTTTGACTGTTGTAGATTGAGAGAGATGCTCATAGGAGCTTCAGGGATAAGAATCTTAGCAGCCTCAAGGATAATGGAATGACCGTCTGTATGATCTGCTACTTTGAAAAAGAGGACTATAAGTATGGATGTACTGACAAGCAGGTAGCGTTTTTCTCTCGACTTCCTAATTGAGTGTGGTAAACTAAATTCAGGGACTAATCTTGGTTTTTGTTTGTTTGTTTCTTTTCAGAAGGATCGCCGTATCGGAAATCGTCACAAAGCGGGAGTGGAACACTGCAAGAAGGCGGGTTGCTTTGTGATTGCCAAGGACAAGAGCCAGCTAGGGAAGCACCACTACTATTGTCATGGCATGAGCAAGTAAAACGGTATATCCTCTGCACTTCATGAAGACTATGCTCTGCTTAGCATGAAGGGCTGCCCTTATTATAGCCTTTAGAATTTGCAGGAATCTCTTTTGAGAATTTTGTACAAATATTGCGAACACTCTCTCATAATAAATTTTAAGACTAAATGCCATCGATTTTCCTTTCAGATTGTTCATCATATCAGCAGGGCGCGCAAGGGAGTTGGGATTGAAAGTTGCAAGAAGAAGGGCTTCCTTGTTATAGAAAAGGAGAGGAACATCTAGCTCCATAGTTTGAGCAAATGAGCCCACTGTTTGGTTCTTCTGTAGCAATTGATAGCATTAGTTTTTACTTTGTTTCACAAGAGGCTTCTGCAGCGAGTGCTAGCATTAGTTTTTACTCTGTTTCTTTCACATGAGATGTGTGCACTAGGGTCTAGTGTGCTCATTGGAGAATTTTGTACAAAAATCTTGTGAATGGTCTTTTGTGATGGATGGAAAGGCTTTGGTGTCTTAGATTCTAACGAAGACTGTTTATACAGCAGAATTTAGTACTGATGTTTCCACTTCTATTGAATCCTTTACATTCAGAATACGAACAATAGTGGCAAATCATACAAATGATATTATGCAGCAGCCGCAGACAAAAAGAAAATGAGTGGCTGCTGGTATACAAACAGAAATAGAAATAGAAATAACACCCAGCCTCTGCAACAACGCAATATCGTAAAGAGATTACGGACATTGTCATTGTGATGGTTTCCTGGTTCGTGCGATGAAGTACTGATGAAAATCTGCGTTAGTAAAAACTTCATTGTACTTGGTCTGTTTTCAAGACAAACAAAATACAGATGCAGGGTTCGAATGTAAATTCAGAACCAGCCAGAATGATCTGGCCCTTACATAATGTCTCTCAACTAGACTTGACCTATCATAAGAACTAAAAAGCATCCGTCTTCAAATAAAATCCCTCTTCTTGCCAGCCTTCGATCGAACAGCATTGGGCACATGCAACTGACTACGCTTGCAGTTAGAAAAGACATGCCATTACTGGTAGTGGTATCGACACGCCATGCGAGTGTATTCTCTTGATTTCGCCAACAGCATCATCAAGATCTAAGAGGTTGTTATTCTGCTGATGGTTGGTATGCGTGTCTCTGTATAATTCAACTTCTTTCATGCACCCGTATCACCAAGGCATAAGTGTTTTGGTAGAGCAAATTCCCGCTGACGAGTGTTTCCATCATAGTTTTCATCCATCTTCGCATATGTGGCTTGAACTTGCACAATGCTCCCATAGCGTGTGTAAGTGGGAATCGATAAAAGAAAACTATTTCGATGAACAGCACAGCATTCAAATATTTACTGGACATCTATCCAATCTTTTGTAAGTGATGAAAATCTCTTGTTAGCCCAAGTATAAGGAGGCTGTTTTACAAGATGGCGGAAGATATGAATTGTGTAAACCCACGTCAAAGCAACCACGATGTTTCATAAGCAAGGGAACTTTTTTCGCTAGCCTACATTATGACATTCAGATGTCCCATACAAAAGTCAGGTCGAACCAAACCACCGTTCACGAGAAAATGATCATTCAAATCATTAGTTGTGATCCTGTAGATTTCAATTTTAAGATGAAGATTACCTACACTGCGAGGCATGGGTTGACAAAATGCGGCGGGCAAGATACTGCATGTTTGACTGTCGTGGCCCCTTGTTCAACCTCAACATGAGATCCGATTCATCGCTGCCTATGCGCCTTGGAATCTGTCGCCAACATTTTGTTTCCTATTTTTTTGGCAGACTGCGCTAACTTGAAATTGTAGTGGAGTATTGGATCCCCAATGAGCATGAGATGGCTTGATTGCTGTCTCAGAAAAAACGCTAACACTACATGTTTGCATGAGCATCCCAACAAATATGACGGCCACAGTAGCGTTCGGTGTAAATTAAAGATTCTAAGCTGTTTTGAGTGACAATCTTCCTCCTTTTCAATGTAACTCGCCGTAATGCTTGCCAAAGCATGAAAGAACCATATGAAGTAGCCCAGGAGCAAAAAGTGTAATTACATATAGCGTTCAAATAAAATCTTCAAAGTTATCTTCAAACATGGTCAGGGATTAGCAATTGCACTGACAACATGTGCCGATAATATTTAGAAAATGATGTCATGTCCAATAGCTAGTTAATGCAGAACATCCCAATTAAATAAATGATTCAAGGACAATGAAAGCATCAGAAAGACTACCTCTGTAACTTTTTATAAAACGTTTTTATAGTCTATGACAGTGTCAAAAAACGCCTTATATTAAGTTACAGAGGGAGTACATAATATCTCATACAGAAGAGAATAATAGACCATTCTAACAGATGGTTATCACATGGCTTGTTAGGGGGGGGGGGGGGGTATCAAACAAACAAGAACAGAAAACGGAATAGTTGTAGAGCACCATTTCCATTCCTAATATTTATTTTTCGGCCATAGTTTCATCAGATACAGCAAACAATATACGAAAAAAGAGATAGACTGAACATGCTTCCGTTGTCATAGCATCTGCCCGCAAAAGAATGGCAAACTTGGTCGACAGACCCCATAATCAAGGTACATAATTAAGAAAAGCTACCTATTCGTACAATGACAGATTCAACACTGTAAGACTCGGTGTTAACCATATGGGACTTGGCCAGCTGGACCAAAGTGGGGACACAATTTCCTCCCTACTGCCATCTTCAAGGTTGAGAACACCTATATCCCGGGGATTCGTCTTATACATCCAATTATATTGCTCAGCATCTGCGAAATAGACACAATTTGCCTTCAGTTGTGGATATTCTTCAGCACTAAGGCATATAGACTGGTTACGCCCAAGAAACAACACGTTATGCTGCAAGCTATTTATTTCCACAAGCTCTTGTGCTTCCATATCGACTTTGTGTAAAAAGATTTTATTTGTTTTAACTATGGGCTCCTCATAGCCCGCATCTATGAGTTCAGCCTTCCTGCAAACTTGCAGCAGATCACCCCATGGAGCCTGAAGAAGGAAGAATTCCCCCTTGTACTCAGAACTGTGAATGGCAATCTCATCCGCAATTATATTCCTCGTGGCGGTAGGACCAGTGAGGTCAAAAGCATCCATTTTTCCGGCTCTTGTGGATGCATACAATAGACCATCCATGTAGATGCATTGATCATAGTCCCAATCCGGCGTCAGCAAGGTCCACTTACAATCTCCTACCCTTGCAAACGAAAGCTGACATCCTGGACCATGGATGAGAACCACAATGTAGCTTCCTGTGGACGGATCCGGAAAGATAAATACCCTGATGTAGACATGGTCACGAAGCTTGTCAGGAGCATGGGTTATCATTTCGGGACCAACCATTTCAGGGTCTAAGTCCGGATCGTACAGTTGCTCCCACAATTCATACATAATAACTGTGCCTGCATTGTCAAAGATTGGCTCTACATAACCAATGGTGACCACCGACGGGAGAGCAATCTGTTGGCCAGTGACCGGATTGATAAGGTGTAGCTCAGACTTGTCATCCGCAGTAACTAGCCAACCATGCGATGACCCAATAAGATACCTGCTGCGGATGGGTGGATCCGGGAGAGTTAAAATGTAGACCCTCTTCTCTGCGAGGCTGTAGAGACAAGCTACATTCTCACCAGCAGATTCAGAGGTGTAGAGGAGGCAAGGCGTTTGAGGCCGTTTGTACAGCTTAAGCTGGCTGCAGAGGCTGGTATACGTGGAGCGCCAGGAGGAGCTGACAGAGGCCGCACGCATGAGGTCAGGTATCTCCAGGAGTGAAAATATGTCCATCAATACATCCTGCGGCAGCTCCGGCAAATTTCTCACCACAGTTTCAGTTTCCATGGGTGGTGAGACCTTTCTCAATACATCCTGCAGCAGCTCCGGCAGTTTTCTCAACACAGTTTCAGTTTCCATCGCTGGTGAGACCTTTCTGAATTTCCCCAATGAACAGGGAGAAAGAGCCAGGAGCTTAGGCAAAACTTTCAGGCCAAAATGAGCAAAGCTCGTTATCCTGGCTACGCTACAGACCTCCATTGGAGCAATTGCAAAAGCAGGTCTTGTTGGAGAAGAGTTGCTTCAGCGGCAAACCAATTGGACTTGGCTTGTATCTAATCTGATGAGAAGAAGCACACCGAGGGCTGGCTGCACTTTATATCCAGTCGAGCCGAGGCCTCACCTGTGATCCGATTAGAAGAAGGGAGTCCGGATCCAGCGAGGATTGTTGCCGTAGAAACTCCGAAAAGATCTGGAATTCGAATCCGAGCAATTACCGCAAGGGCTCCCCAACGATGGGAGAGGAAAACCAACTGATTGCCCGCCGCAGTGTAGCCCGACGGCTCGGCCGTCCCAGGATCCGCGAGAAGGCAGAAGGTAGCGCCGGCGAGCTTGGGCTTCGTCGGCGGCGGTAAATGGGATGCAGGAGGGGTGGTGAGATTAGCAGTGGAAGGTAGCGGCGAGAAGGTGCTTGGCTCCGACGTCTTCGTCGCAGGCGGCGGCGTTGTGGGGGCAGGTTGCCTTTGCAGAGGTGAGCGGAGAGGCCGTCAGTTATGCGACCGAGCACTGTGTGCTCCGCGCGAGCGAACGATTCCTTTTTCATTTTCTTTTTTATTTGAAAACTTGCGCGCGAGCGAACGATTCCTTCTCCTTTTTCTTTTTATTAGAACTTCCGAGCCAGCGACCGATTCATTTTAATCGTATTGGAGTGCGCCGTTCAGTAGATTTTTTTTTCTGTCTGACAAACTCCAGAAACGCTTCCACTCAACCGACCGATTATCTCGCTTCGTTCACTGCCTCTGTGATCGTTAGATTTGCCTTTCATGTTACCACGACTAAAGCAGTGTTCTCCTATTTCACGCCCATTCTTGACTCCGCCAAGCCATAACCGTTCACCATCGACCTCACGGCGATGCACGTTGGTCCCTTTGAACTCTCACTTCTAGAAGCTCCTTTTTTCCGAGGACGAGATATGGATGGCCACCAAGCACTTTCCAATGGGTCAAACACCGGGCCTGGATGGTTTCGCCATTGAGTTTATGCAGAGTGCTTGAGAGGTGATCAAGGAGGACATTTGCGGCGTGTTCGGCGAGCTACATTCGCTCAATTTTCGAGGCTTTCGCAAGCTTAATGAGGCACTCATTACTCTACTTTCCAAGAAGGCGGACGCTGTGTCACTCTTCAACTACCGGCTAATCAGTTTGATCCACCTCATAGTCAAGCTTTTTGTGAAGCCTCTCTCTCTCCGGCTCGCCTCGCATCTCAGCAGTATGGTTTCCACCAACCGAAGCGCGTTCATCGCTAGCAGAAGCATTCATGATAACTTTCTACTCGTGCAACAAATGGCACGCCTTCTTCATTATCTTAAAGCTAATAGGATGCTTCTGAGGCTTGACATCCCTGCGCATTCGACTCGGTATCCTGCTTTTTCCTCCTCGAGATACTTCGACTGTTGGGGAACATAGCATGCAATTTCAAAAAAATTCCTACGATCACGCAAAATCTATCTACGAGATGCATAGCAACGAGAGGGGAGAGTGTCTCCACGTACCCTCGTAGACCGAAAGCGGAAGCGTTAGGTTAACGCGGTTGATGTAGTCGAACGTCTTCACAATCCAACCGATCTAGTACCGAACGTACGGCACCTCCGAGTTCAGCACACATTCAACTCGATGACGTCCCTCGAACTCTTTATCCAGCAAAGGGTCGAGGGAGAGTTTCGTCAGCAGACGGCGTGGTGACGGTGATGGTGATGTGATCCGCGCAGGGCTTTGCCTAAGCACTACGACGCTATGACCGGAGGAGTAAACTGTGGAGGGGGGCAG
The DNA here is from genome assembly GCF_018294505.1 of Triticum aestivum. Classification (NCBI taxonomy): domain Eukaryota; kingdom Viridiplantae; phylum Streptophyta; class Magnoliopsida; order Poales; family Poaceae; genus Triticum; species Triticum aestivum. The sequence goes on from NC_057803.1 coordinate 478,546,656, forward strand.
TCCAGCCTGCGTTCCGGATACTTCTAGAGTAATCCTGATGGTCGAAGGTGATTGGTTTTAACAACCATTGGCGAGACTCCTTTGGGATAGGCCATATGGCGCGTATCTCTGGTGGCGCCATTCTGTTCGTCACGTGAAGTAAGTGTACTGTTTTGACTTCTTGTGGGAAATCCTTTTATTTCCTGGTGCTCTGCTTGTGGGGTTCGTCGTCGTCCTCACTTGGTGTGTCGAGCCCCTTGTGTTCGGCGTTGAGTTTGTCGGCTTGCTTGAAAACCCAACAATCTCTGTGGGTATGGTTCGCAGGCTTCCCGGGAGTACTGTGTATTTGACATATCTTGTCCAAGATTTTGTTTAAGTTGGATAGCTCGTCCCTGTTATCCTTGAGGGGCGGCTTTCTCTGATTCTGCCGTGAGCTTTTGAATCCGGCGTTGACCGCTGTGCTCTTTGGGCTGTTTCCCTTATTCCGGCGCTGGTCCTTGCTGCGTCGGGGTTTTCCGTTTCCATCCCTAACTTCGGATGTACTTGGGTCGCTGGTGCTACATCTTGCCAATCAGCTGTCCTCTCCTGCGCAAAAGCGGGTCATGAGGCTTGTTAATGCGGCCATTGTTCTTGGCTTTTCTTGGCCGAGGTGTCTGGCGAGCCATTCGTCTCGAATGTTGTGCTTAAAAGCTGCTAGGGCTTCGGCACCCGGATAGTCGACTATCTGATTCATTTTAGTAAGAAATCTGTTCCAGAATTTCCCGGCTGACTCTCCGGGCTGTTGAGGTATGTGACTGAGATCGTCTGCATCCGGAGGGCGGACATAGGTCCCTTGAAAATTTGCCCGGAAAGCATCCTCAAGCTCTTCCCAACTTCCAATGGTGTTTTCGGGAAGACTTTTGAGCCAATGCCGGGCTGGTCCTTTAAGCTTGAGGGGTAAGTATTTTATGGCGTGGAGGTCATCTCCTCTGGCCATGTGTATGTGGAGGATATAATCCTCGATCCAGACCCCAGGGTCTATTGTTCCGTCGTACGCCTCTATGTTTACGGGCTTGAATCCCGCTGGAAATTCATGGTCCAGCACCTCATCGGTGAAACATAGGGGGTGTGCGGCACCCCTGTATTTGGGTGTGCCGTGATGTTCGGATATTTGTTGTGTTGCATTGCTTACTAGAGCTTGCTTTCTTGGCCCGTATATAGATGTGGCTGGGCCGTCTTTTTGGTGCGGATCCTTTGGTGGATCGCATGCCGGCTTGTGTGCGGCGCCGCTTGCCACTCCATGCTGGCCATGCGGTCATCCATCCGACCGGATGGCTTTCCTATTTTTTGACTGCGGGGGCTCTAAGGCTTCCTCGTCAAATTCAGGCAGTAGCTTTCGCTTTGGATAGCTTTTTGTGCGGCGACTGCCGACATATTTGTCTGCGGTGTTGCGTACTTTGCTCCATCTGATTCCGAGTGCATCTTCCGTAGTTTTGAGCTTCCGCTTCTGCTTTTTCAGGCTATGCGCAGTGGTGACGAGCCTTTTGTGGAGGTTCTTTTGCTCCATGAGTTTATCCGGCGTAAGGTCGTCCGGACTGTTGTTTTCGCCGGGGACGGGGTGTTCGATTTGTTTATCCAAGTTGCCCTGTTCGGATGCTTGCTCGAAGGCATGTTCGTCGTCCGCCGGCTCGTCCTGCTCTATGGCTGGGTCTGTATGGCTGCTGTCTCTATCGAGGCGGGGCTCGGAGCGGCGCTTACGTCGCTGCTTTGATTGCTTTTCGAGTGAACGATCCCTCGTTGCATCCCTGTGTTCCTCGTCGTCGCTTCCTTTGGGTGTGTCCACCATGTATACATCATGAGATGAGGTGGCTGTCCAGTGCCTTATAGGCGTTGGTTCATGTTCATCTCCTACATCGTCGTCCATACCATCGATGTCTTCAGAGTCAAAGTCGAGCACGTCGTTTAAATTATCGACAGTGGCTACGAAGTGGGTGGTGGGTGGGCTTTGAATTTCTTCATCATCCACATCCCAACCTTGTTGACCATAGTCCGGCCAGGGCACTCCTGATAAAGAGAGAGACTTTAGTGAATTCAGAATATCGCCGAAGGGCGAGTGCTGAAAGATGTCTGCGGCGGTTAACTCCATGATCGGTGCCCAATCGGGGTTGATCGGTCGGGGCGCGGAGGGCTCGGAGTCTGGAGAGGAGTCTGGCTCCTTGGAGTCACAGGCTTCACAGAGAATAGGGCTGGTGTTCGGCTCGATCGCCGTAGAGATTGCAACCCACAAGGCGGTGTCTAACCACCCATCCTCGATTGGTGTGATCGGCTCCGAGCTAGGGGTCAGAGCGGACATAGGTGCGGCCTCCAGGGCACTGTTCGGCGACTGAGCTAAATCATGCCCATCGTGACAATGCGGCGCGCCCGGCTGTGGCTCGAATCCGTCGAAGATTAAGTCTCCGTGGATGTTGGCCGTGTAGTTCAAACTTCCAAATCTGACCTGATGGCCAGGGGCGTAGCTTTCGATCTGCTCTAGATGACCAAGCAAATTGGCCCACAGTGCAAAGCCGCCGAATACGAAGATCTGTCCGGGGAGAAAAGTCTCACCCTGGATCGCATCGCTGTTGATGATCGGAGAAGCCATCGGGCCTAAAAGTGACGACACAGAGGAACTCTCAATGAAAGCACCAATGTCGGTGTCAAAACCGGCGGATCTCGGGTAGGGGGTCCCGAACTGTGCATCTAGGCCGGATGGTAACAGGAGGCAGGGGACACGATGTTTTACCCAGGTTCGGGCCCTCTTGATGGAGGTAAAACCCTATGTCCTGCTTGATTAATATTGATGATATGGGTAGTACAAGAGTAGATCTACCACGAGATCAAGGAGGCTAAACCCTAGAAGCTAGCCTATGGTATGATTGTTGTTCGTCCTACGGACTAAAACCCTCCGGTTTTATAGACACCGGAGAGGGCTAGGGTTACACAGAGTCGGTTACAATGGTAGGAGATCTACATATCCGTATCGCCAAGCTTGCCTTCCACGCCAAGGGAAGTCCCTTCCGGACACGGGATGAAGTCTTCAATCTTGTATCTTCATAGTCCAGGAGTCCGGCTGAAGGTATAGTCCGGCCCTCCGGACACCCCCTAATCCAGGACTCCCTCATTAGTATTGTTGTGGCAAATTTTCGTTGGATCTATCCCCATTTTGCGGATTGTGTCCTGATATATCAGGTTTAGACTGCTGCCACCGTCCATCAGGACTCGTGTGAAGTGGTATCCGTCAATTATTGGATCTAATACTAAGGCAGCCCATCCTGCGCGCCGGATACTTGCCGAGTAATCCTGATGGTCGAAGGTGATCGGTTGAGACGGCCAGTGGCAGAACTCCGCGGTGATAGGCCCTTGGGCATATTTATCTGGGAGTGCCGCTTTGTTTCTCCCCTTTATCACGTGTAACACATTTACTGTTTTGACTTCTGGTGGAAATTTCTTCTGTTCCCCAGTGCTTTGCTTGCGAGGCTCATCCTCGTCTTCGCTTGGTGTATCCTGCCCCTTATGTTCGGCGTTGAGCTTGCCGGACTGCTTGAAGACCCAACATTCTCTGTGGGTATGATTTCCAGGTTTATCGGGGGTGCTATGGATCTGACATATTTGGTCCAGAATTTTGTTTAGGCTGGACAGTTCATCTCTGGCGCCTTTAGAGGGCGGCTTTTGCTGACCTGGCCGAGAGCTTCTGAATCCGGCGTTTACTGCCGCGCTCTTCGAGCTGTCTTCTTTATTCCGGCACTTATTTTTTTTGCCGCGTCGTGATTTCCCGTTTCCATCTCTAACTTTGGATGTACTTGGGTCGCTGGTGCTGAATCGAGCTAGCCAGCTGTCCTCGCCCGCGCAAAAGCGGGTCATGAGGCTTGATAATGCTGCCATTGTTCTTGGATTTTCTTGGCTGAGGTGTCTGGCAAGCCATTCGTCTCGGACGTTGTGTTTAAAAGCTGCCAAGGCTTCGGTGTCCAGACAGTCGACTATTTGGTTTTTTAGTAAGAAACCTGTTCCAAAGCTTTCGGGCTGACTCTCCGGGCTGTTGAGTTATATGACTCAAATCGTCCGCATCCGGAGGTCGGACATAAGTCCCTTGAAAATTTGCCCGAAAAGCGTCTTCGAGCTCTTCCCAGCTTCCAATGGAGCTTTCGGGGAGGCTTTTAAGCCAGTGCCGAGCTGGCCCTTTGAGCTTGAGGGGTAAGTACTTGATGGCATGGAGATCATCTCCTCGAGCCATATGGATATGGAGGATATAGTCCTCAATCCAGACCCCAGGGTCTGTTGTTCCGTCGTATGCCCCTATGTTTACGGGTTTGAATCCCTCTGGAAATTCATGGTCCAGCACCTCGTCGGTGAAACATAGGGGGTGTGCGGCACCCCTGTATCTGGGTGTACCGCGTTGTTCGGATGTTTGTTGTGTTGCACCATATGCTGGAGCGCGCTTGCGTGGTCCATAGATGGATCTGGTTGCGCCGTCCTTTTGATGCGAGCCCTCACGTGGATCGTGTATTGGTTTATGTGCAGTGTTGTTTGCCGCTCTATGTTGGCCGTGAGGTCGTCTATCCGGCCAGATGCCCGTTTTAATTTTTGGTTGCGGGGGATCTAAGGCCTCCTCATCAAATTCAGGTAGCAACTTCTGCTTCGGGTAGCTCTTGGTGGGGCAATTACTGCCGTACTTCGCTGCTGTGTTGAGTACTTTACTCCATCTGATTCTGAGTGTGTCTTGCGCAGCCTTGAGCCTTTGCTTCTGCTTTTTTAGACTCCTCGCGGTGGCAACAAGCCTTTGACGGGCATTCTGTTGCTCCGGGTGTCTGTCCGGTGTGATGTCATCCGGACTATTATCTTTGACAGAGTCGGGTTGTTCGGTTTAATTCTCCGTGTTGCTGTGGTCCGGTGATGGTTCACCCTGCTCTAATGCTGGGTCTATATGATCGTTGTTTCTGCCGAGGCAGGATTTGGAGCGGCGCTTACGCCGCCGCTTTGACTGCTTCTCGAGGGGACAACCCTTCGTTGTGTCCTTCCGTTCCTCGTCGTCGTTTTCTTTTGGTGTGTCCACCATGTATACGTCATGTGATGAAGTGGGCGTCGAGTGCCCTGTGGGCAGTGGTTCCTCTTCGTCTCCTGCATCGTCTTCCATACCGTCGATGTCTTCGGAGTCGAAGTCGAGCATGTCGGTTAAGTCATCGATAGTGGCTACTAAGTGGGTGGTGGGTGGGCGGCGAATTTCTTCGTCATCCGCATCCCAATCCTGCCGGACATAGTTCGGCCAGGACTCTCCTGACAAGGAGAGAGACTTTAATGAATTCAGTATGTCGCTGAAGGGCGAGTGCTGAAAGATATCCACGGAGGTGAACTCCATGATTGGCGCCCAGTCGGATTTGATAGGCACGGGCGCATGCGGTTCGGAGTACGTGGCCGGGGAAGGATCCAGCAGTTTGGCAACACGGCTCTCGTGAAGGGTAAGGTCGATATTCGGCTCGATCGCCGCTGAGGATACGGCCTCCATGACGGGGACTATCCACCCGTCCATGGATGGCGCAACTGGCTCCGAGTTGAGGCTCAGAGCGGCTGCCGGTGCGATCTCCTGAATACAGTCCGATGGTAGAGCTAAATCATACTCATCGTGACCGCGTGGTGCACAAGGCAGGGGCTCGAATCCGTCGAAGATCAAGTCTCCGCGGATATCGGCCATGTAATTTAAGCTTCCAAACCTGACCTGATGGCCAGAGGCGTAGCTTTCGATCTGCTCCAGATGGCCAAGCGAGTTGGCCCGCAGTGCGAAGCCGCCGAACACAAAGATCTGTCCGGGGAGAAAAGTCTCACCCTAGACTGCATCGCTATCGATGATAGAAGGAGCCATCAAGCCTAACGGTGACAACATAGAGGAACTCTCAATGAAAGCACCAATGTCGGTGTCAAAACCGGCAGATCTCGGGTAGGGGGTCCCGAACTGTGCGTCCAAGGCGGATGGTAATAGGAGGCAGGGGACACGATGTTTTACCCAGGTTCGGGCCCTCTTGATGGAGGTAAAACCCTACGTCCTGCTTGATTTATTCTTGATGATATGAGTATTACAAGAGTTGATCTACCACGAGATCGGAGAGGCTAAACCCTAGAAGCTAGCCTATGGTATGATTGTATATTGTCCTAAGGACTAAAACCCTCCGGTTTATATAGACACCGGAGAGGGTTAGTGAGGGAGTCTTGGGTTAGGGGGTGTCCGGATGGCCGGACTATACCTTCAGCCGGACTCCTGGATTATGAAGATACAAGATTGAAGACTTCGTCCCGTATCCGGAAGGGACTTTCCTTGGCGTGGAAGGCAAGCTTGGCGATACGGATATGTAGATCTCCTACCATTGTAACCGACTTTGTGTAACCCTAAACCTATCCGGTGTCTATATAAACCGGAGGGTTTTAGTCCATAGGCCAACATACAGAACAACAATCATACCATAGGCTAGCTTCTAGGGTTTAGCCTCTCCGATCTCGTGGTAGATCTACTCTTGTACTACCCATATCATCAATATTAATCAAGCAGGACGTAGGGTTTTACCTCCATCAAGAGGGCCCGAACCTGGGTAAAACTTTGTGTCCCTTGCCTCCTGTTACCATCCGGCCTAGACGCATAGTTCGAGACCCCCTACCCGAGATCAGCCGGTTTTGCCACCGACATTGGTGCTTTCATTGAGAGTTCCTTTGTGTCGTCGCCATCAGGAAGGATGCCTCGCCCCGTCTTTAAAGACGGCACCGTTCCTAAGGGAGCTCTGGCTGTCGGCCAAACCCTCCGGCTAGGTGGTTTTCTCATGACCGCCTGTTCGGCTTCTGCGCCGACGATGACCTCTCGAGCCATCAGAAACAATCTTCATGTCAGCTCGGAACTCGCCGAGCAGTTAGATCCAATGGAGCTCTCCTCCATAAACGAGCTCTTGGATCGCATCGCCGCCCTGGGAGTCGCTACGGATTACGACCAAATTGGGCCTAAGCCCGATCTGAGAGAGATTAACTCTCCCCAAGTCACCCATCACGTTGCTGTGGTAGAGGGACAGTGCGGCGACCCTTCATCTATCTTAAGGACTAGCTACGTCCAGATTCCTGATCCCTCCAAGCCGGATACCCGTGGAGGGGAGGATATCACTCAAGACCTGAACTCAGAGTCAGGCGACGGGTTGGATTCATTGGACAACATCCAGGAATCCAAATTTCTGAGTTCGGAAATTCCTCGGTCTCTGAGCCTCAGATGGGGTGAGGCTTCGGATTTAATTCCACCCACCCACCCGAACATAAGCGATATATCCCAAATTAGGCAAGAGCCCGAAGAAATAGTACATCATTACTAGGCCAGATTCCTCCTGGTTAGGAACATGATAAGGGACTGCCGCGAGGAAGACGCAATCTCAATCTTCTGCAATAATTGCACGGACAATGGAATCCTCAATGCCATAAGTCGCCGTGATATTACACGCTTCGCTGACTTGGCGTCCATTGTACGAAAATACTGTGCGATGGAAAGCGCCTGGAAAACCAAAATAAAATTTTGGGACGATCCGACCCTGAATACAAACCCAGTCCGAAATAAAAGGGTGCATCATCGCCAGACACCCAGGTCAAACACCAAAAAGCAAAAACCCTCTACAGGGCATGGAACCATACTGGAAGGATGGCTTAATGGACCCTGTAAAATTCACAGTACATAGGATGCCACACCAACTCACAGCCTTAGAGCATGTTGGATACTCTGGCAGGTGGCCAAAATTGGCGAAGCTCTCCTAATTCCGAAGGCCACAGAAAGCCACCCCAGAGACACCAATACGGTATTAACAGTCTTCGAGACTTTCGCATAAAATAATATGCGAAAAAGGACACTCCGCAGCCTTGCCGAAGTCTACCAAGTAGCAACAATAAACCCATGGAGTGACATGGCTATTACCTTTAACGCCAGTGATGAACCTAAATTCCGAACAGCCCGAGCACCAGCCGCATTGGTCCTCAGTCCAATAGTGGACGACTTTCATCTTACCAAGGTACTCATGGACGGCGGCAGCGGATTGAACCTCATTTATGAGGAAACCCTTCAAAAAATGGAAATAGACTGGAACCGCATTGAGCGAAGCAGCACAACCTTTAGAGGAATAATCCCCAGTCGAGAAGCGCGCTGTATAGGAAAAATCACACTAGATGTGGTGTTCGGCACGCCGGATAATTACAGGTCCGGAAAGCTCTTGGGCTTCATTGTATCCGGTAGAGGATTTGAAGCAAATCCAGCCAAGATCCAAGCTCTGTCACAATTAGATATCCCAAAGGACCTCAAACAAATACAAAAGTTAACCGGATGCGTGGCGGCTCTAAGCCGCTTTATCTCCCACTTGGGAGAAAAGGCCCTACCCCTTTACCGCCTCCTTCGGCGCACCGAACACTTCGAATGGACGGATGCATCCACGGCCGGACTCGACGAAATAAAAGCCATATTGGCAACAAACCCAGTCCTGGCCGCGCCAAACATTGGCGAACCAATGCTATTGTACATTGCAGCAACACATCAGGTTGTAAGCGCAGTGCTCGTTGTCGAACGAGAAACGGACGAACACAAATCCCCCCTTCAAAAACCGGTCTATTATGTGTCCATTGTCCTCACTCCATGCAAATCACGTACCCGCATTATCAAAAGATCGCTTACGCGGTATTCATGGCATCCTGGAAGCTACGACACTACTTTCAAGAGTGTTCAATAACAGTAGCCTCGGAAGTACCACTTAACGATATTATAAACAACCGCGACGCAATGGGTCGGATTGCAAAATGGGCCATTGAGCTCCTCCCGTCCGACATAACTTATAAGCCACGGCGAGCCATCAAGTCGCAAGTTTTGGCCGACTTCGTCGCAGAATGGACGGAGGCCGAACTCCCTAAAGAGTATGACACATATTCAAATTGGATCATGCATTTCGACGGCTCCAAGATGTTGGCCGGACTAGGGGCTAGCATCGTTTTAACGTCCCCCATAGGAGACACTGTTCAATACATACTCCAGATTATGTACACAGACTCCAACAATGCAGCCGAATATGAGGCCCTTTTACATGGTCTCCGGATGGCAGTATCCATGGTCATTCAACGCCTAGAGGTGCGCGGGGACTCGAACCTCGCAATATCCCAAATAAATGGAGACTTTGATGCCAAGGATCCAAAAATGGCAGCTTACCGCAATGCCATCCTAAAAATGTCACCTCGGTTCGAAGGGCTTGAATTTCACCATATAGCCCGGGAAAATAATCAGGCGGCAGATGTCCTGGCACGCATCGGCGCAAAACGCGATGTAGTCCCCCCCCAACATCTTCTTGGAAAGGCTGTTCAAGCCATCCGTAGTATGGGAAGGGGAGCCAAACAATAACAGCCCGGACCCAACCGCACTGCCCGACACCGAACATTCTGACACAATCGGAGGCTCTGCCAATGAAATAACACCTTCAGCCCACGTAATAATGGTCGTCATCGCCCCGTGGACAGAACCATTCCTCGCCTACCTTACTAGGCAGGAACTCCCCGAGGACCAAAATGAGGCATGCTGCATAGTGCGGCAATCCAAAGCCTACAAAGTCCACGAGGGAGAGCTTTATAAGAAAAGCACCACCGGAGTCCTTCAAAGGTGCATCTCCGAAGAGGAAGGGCGGAACCTCCTGGCTAAAATTCATGCCGGACTCGGCGGTCATCACGCTGCAGCCCGGTCCCTTGTAAGCAAGGCCTTCCGTACAGGCTTTTATTGGCCGACGGCCCGGGCAGACGCCCAGAACTTAGTCCAGCGATACATCGGTTGCCAGCTCTTTGCAAACCAAAGCCATATGCCACCCACCGCCCTCCAAACTATCCCCATCACTTGGCCCTTCGTGGTTTGGGGGCTTGACATGGTTGGACCCCTTAAAGGCGGAACCCACAAGCAAAAATACTTACTGGTCATGGTGGATAAGTTCACCAAATGGATAGAAGCCAAGCCTGTTAAGACGGCCGAATCCGGACCGGTGATAGACTTTATATCCGGGCTTGTACACCATTACGGCGTCCCCCACAGCATCATCACTGATAATGGCACGAACTTTACGGCCGACGAGGTAAAACTCTGGTGCAAAAACATGGGCATCAAGCTTGATTATGCTTTCGTCTATCACCCACAAACTAACGGCCAGGTCGAACGTGCAAATGGTCTTATCATGAGCGGCATCAAACCCAGATTAGTGCGGTCCCTCAAGGAATCTAACACACACTGGGTAGAGGAGCTCGACTCCGTACTCTGGGGGCTGCGGACCACGCCGAATTGCACCACCGGATACACACCATTCTTTATGGTGTACGGCGCAGAGGCAGTTTTGCCTTGCGACATAATTCATGACTCACCTCGAGTGCACATGTACGAAGAAAGAGAAGCCGAGCTCGATCGGCAGGACAGTTTGGACGCATTGGAGGAGGAGCGTGACGTGGCAAAAGCCCGTTCCGCATTCTATCAACAGCAGGCTCGAAGATACCAAAGCAGAGAAGTACGGGCCAAAAATTACAATGTTGGCGAATTAGTTCTACGCCTGCCGGACAAGAAAAAGGACAAACTCAAGCCAAAGTGGGAAGGTCCCTTCATAATTGACCAAGTCCTGACTGGTGGAGCGTACCACCTGCGAGATGCATCGGATAACCGACTCGAGCCGAACCCATGGAACGCAGCCCATCTCCGAAGATTCTATGCCTAGCGCCGGACTCTGTGTTCGTCTCCTTCCTCTGTCCATTTTTTATATATCCTTTCTGTCTTAGATTTCTCTCCTTCTCCCCTTCCTTTCTCTTATATCCTTTAAAGGCTCATCAAATGACGTGCTATTCGCACTCATTGAACCTGGGGGCTTCTTTTACCAGAAGCTTATTTATACGGGCTTCATGCCCAACACATGTGTGACACTTCTGCATGTACCTTTTATTTCACCATTATATGCATTGATATGACTTAAGTTTTGGCCAAGCTGGGTTGCCTGGCTCCTGTGCTTACCCCTACGTTCCCGATTATTTGGCTAGGCGGTAAAGGGAGCACCTCTGCGATTGTTACTGCCGGATCAGCCGGATGTGTACCTCAGATTGGGTGAAGCCAAAAGCTAGCGTTCTTAAGGGAATATTCGGTCGGTGACCTAAAAGATGATCTTTTTACTTATTTATTTATGCGCCCCCAGATGCTTTTTCCTGCATCTTTTTCGCAGAATGGGCATGCACTTTAGGGCATGCCTCCCAGGGAAAGGAACCCCTAACGGAACTATTCTCCCTGGAAGATGTTTCTTACTAACCATGTAATATAACATAACTAGTCGGGCACTTGTCTGTTCACGCACTAATGACCCCTACGCCTGGTCTCCATGCATTCCCCGGTTCTTATATAACCGCATGGGAATTCGGACACACTCCGGACCGCCAGGTCCCGAGGCTGAAGCGAAAAGGTCGGCCATGACAAACGATCTACAATCCGGCTAGAAGGCATTATAAATGTCAATTAAATTACATAGTCATTCTGACTGATTGTATTCCTCTTCAATACCATCTAACAGGCTGTCTAATTTACAGTCCCGCCGGGAATACTTTGCGGCCAATTCTACTTGGCCGTATACTAAGCTTACACGGATCTCCTTCCCATCGGGCCCCACAGGACCGACCTCGGCCATGTGGTTGGGGTCAGCCTTTGTGTACCGCGTCTTCACCATGGCCCAGGCCTCCCTAGCGCCTTGACGGCAAGCCGATATCTTCCACAATCGGAAGCGCCGCCATGCTCCCGTTAGCTTCTCTACAAGCTCTCCAAGACCTTCGGGCACGGAGATGGATGGCCACAGGGCCTGGGCGACGCCTCGCATCGCCTTCCGAACTCGCTCGAGCAGTTGCGAGAGCTCGGGAAGAAGGTCACCCGTAGAACCGGGCATCTCCTCTGCAGGACGACCTGTTAGCACACCTACAGACATTACTCTGTTAGTCGACTTCCCCGCCGAACTTTTTTTCCCAAAGGTTCGTTCAAGCACTTACTAAATATGCTGCGCCGAAGCCGCTGATTCTCCTTAACGGAGTCTGACAACTGGGCACGAACATCTTTCAGTTTGACGCCCAGCTTGGTGTTGGCATCTTGGAGATCGTTCTTCTCCCGCCTCACCTTTGTCAGCACCTTCTCACCAGCCTTCAGCTGGCGTAGGAGGTGTTGCCTTTCCGGATTCAATCCGGTGCCATCTGCAATTTCATTTGTCAGATTCGCACCCATGCCGTGCTTCGCAAAATACTTATCTTTCGAAGTGTATATTACCAGAGGGGGTCTCCTTGGGCTCCCCTGCCGCGGCTAGTGCGGCCTCAAGTTGGGCTTTGCACTCTTCCAGCTCCTGGGACAGTAGGGAATTCTTTTCTGTAAGAACCTGCATAACATATGATCCTTGAATCAGTTGTTCTAACTGTTTCAAGTCTTGGGGGCTACTGGTATATATATATATATATAATTACCAAAATTTTCTTACCCGTATGTCTTTTACATATTGCTCCGTGGCTCTGGCTAGACCATTTTGAGCGGCACGGAGGTACGCATCTCCCAAATTGAAGGCATCTAATGCCTCTCGGGAGAAACAAGCGTCGCGAAGAATTGTCCAGCGACGCCTGTGGTTCATGGCACTCTCCACCTCAGAGTTGGTGGCAGACAACCTGTCCACGTCCTCCGTCGAAGGAGCGTCCGGTGCGCGCCTTGTGTTCACCTCCGCCTCCGACCAGGCTTTGGAGCCTGGCTGGTGGAGGTGCGATTGGCAGCCTCTCCGGATATAGTCCGGCGAGGTCTCTTTGTCCTGAAGAGAGCATGAATGTTAACATGCCTTGAAGGTATAACACCTGGGATAAGGGGGCACGCCGTACCTTTGCGCTGACGTATCGATCCGGACTGCACCTCTTTTCTGCCCACGGGGCCCTGCGGCCCCTCGTTGGCTTGTCGCCGCAGGTTCGGCCTCCCGTCTCAAAAACCTCCCCTGCAAAACTCGGTTGTAATCAGGAAACTGAAAACACGAGAGGGCGGACCCCTATTCAGGGTACTGGGACTTCGATCTCAGTTACCTGGGAGGCCGGGATTATCCCTGGGTAATTGACCGTGATGGCCACCAAGGCGTTGTCCTTGCTCAATTGATGAAACACTCCATCAATCAGCTCCACGGATACGTCCGGATCCTCTTGAGAGGCCGGGTTGAGGGACCGTCCTGGGTCCTCGGGTTGTGGAGGAGGGCTGATTATTTCTTTAACAGCCTGGCGCAGTTCCTGCGTTGAAGTTGCTAGACTGAATATTTAACGATGGGGATATAAAACGGATGGGCAAGACGCGCCCACTTACCCAGCTTGGAGGATTGTACATAGAAAATCCACCCTTCGGATCAAAGCGGAGAAAATCCTCCTCTTCTCCCTTGTACAAAGCGGACAAGGTCTTTGTTAGAGATGCAGCCGAATCCGGTCCCTTTCGGCCATAGCGGGTGGCGTCGTCCTCCCCGTTGAAGTCCCACATGGGGTGGCCTCCATACTGTAGCGGCTGCACCCCTCGCATGATGCATGCGGCCATGACCCCGATCATGGTCAGTCCGGAATGAGCTAACAATCTTATCCGGCCCATCAGGTAAATAATGTCCTTGTCACTTTCCCTCTGAGGGCTCCGTGGACGCCAACTTACACGCTTCTTTAGTGGGGCACTGTCGAACTCAGGGAGGCCGATCCAGATAGGATCCGGCAGCGGGACATCCTCTATGTAAAACCATTCCGAAGGACAGTCCTCGGACGCCTTCTTTGGGGTTCCGGATAGATATCCGGTCCCGGCGATGCGCCACACTTCGGCTCCGCCCACTTGATATATTGACCCCTTCTTAGAACGAGGCACGAGGCAGAATAGCTCTTTCCACAGCCCGAAATGAGCCTCAACACCCAAAAATAGCTCGTAGAGGGCTACGAAGCCCGCGATATGCAATACGGAGGCAGGTGTAAGATTGTGTAGCTGGAGGCCATAGAACTCCAGGAGGCCCCGGAGAAACGGATGGATTGGAAATCCGAGCCCTCTTATTAAATAAGGGACAAGGCATAGCCGCTCTCCTTTGGAGGGATTAGGGGCACTCTCCGCTTGCTCTCCGCCATTATAGATGGCAAGACTGGCTCAAACCGGGACCATATAGGCCGGGGGGAGAAATCCCTTGGTCTGGAGCGTCACTAGCTTGCTATGCAGGATGGAGCATCTCTCCCAAAATCCAGGCTTAGGGATGGAAGGGCGAAGGGAGGAATTGCGACGGCTGGCCATGGTGGAATGGACCTTTGTCGGATGCGCTCTGATGAACACTCGCGAAGGGGAGAAGGTGTGGTATGGATCTAAATCCTCGTCCCCTTAAATGGGCGGCTCATTTACGCGGCTAGGGGTGTGGATGTAAAAACACTCAGACTTTTCATATTCGTTTGACACGTGGGAGACGGCCATTATTGGGTGTGGAAGCCGAGGAGCGCAACATTTACAAGAAACCGGACTTTATTCGACAGGTACACGGAATTTGAAGAAGAACCCGCCTTGCAATGCCGAAGACAATCTGCGCGCTGGACTTATCATCATTGAAGCCTGGTTCGGGGGCTACTAAGGGAGTCCTGGGTTAGGGGGTGTCCGGATGGCCGGACTATACCTTCAGCCGGACTCCTGGACTATGAAGATACAAGATTGAAGACTTTGTCCTGTGTCCGGAAGGGACTTTTCTTGGCGTGGAATGCAAGCTTGGCGATACGGATATGTAGATCTCCTACCATTGTAACCGACTTTATGTAACCCTAACCCTATCCGGTGTCTATATAAGCTGGAGGGTTTTAGTCCGTAGGCCAACATACAGAACAACAATCATACCATAGGCTAGTTTCTAGGGTTTAGCCTCTCCGATCTCGTGGTAGATCTACTCTTGTACTACCCATATCATCAATATTAATCAAGCAGGACGTAGGGTTTTACCTCCATCAAGAGGGCCCGAACCTGGGTAAAACTTCGTGTCCCTTGCCTCATGTTACCATCCGGCCTACATGCACAGTTCGGGACCCCCTACCCGAGATCCGCCGGTTTTGACACCGACAGTTAGGGTTACACAAGGTCAGTTACAAAGGAGGAGATATCCATATCCGTACTGCCTAGATTGCCTTCCACGCCAAGTAGAGTCCCATTCGGACACGAGGCGAAGTCTTCAATCTTGTATCTTCATAGTCCAACTGTCCGGCCAAAGGATATAGTCCGGCCGTCCGGAGACCTGTAATCCCAGACTCCCTCAGAGAGTTTCGTCAGCAAACAGCATGGTGACGGTGATGGTGATGTGATCCGCGCAGGGCTTCGCCTAAGCACTATGACAGTATGACCGGGGGAGTAAACTGTGGAGGAGGGCACCGCACACGGCTAAGAGAATAACTGTTGTGCTATGGGTGCCCCCCGCCCCCGTATATAAAGGAGGAGGGGAGGAGGCCGGCCACAAGGGGCGCGCCATAGGGGGAAACCGACTAGGACTCCCGATCCTAGTCGGCCCCCCTTTCCTTTCTATCAGAGGGGAAAAGGGAAGGAGAGGGAAAGAGGAAAGGGGGCCGCGCCCCTTGTCCAATTCAGACTCCCTTGGGGGGGGGGGCGCCACCCCTTGCGGGCTCCCCTCTTTCTCCCGTGTGGCCCATGAAGGCCAATTACTTCCCCGGGGGGTTCCGGTAACCCCTTAGTTCTCTAATAAATATCTGAAATGTCCTGAAACCATTCCGGTGTCTGAATACCTTCGTCCAATATATCAATCTTTACCTCTCGACCATTTCGAGACTCCTCGTCATGTCTGTGATCTCATCCGGGACTCCGAACTATCTTCGGTCACCAAGACACATAACTCATAATACAAATTGCCATCAAACGTTAAGCGTGCAGATCCTACAGGTTCGAGAACTATGTAGACATGACCAAGACACATCTCCGATCAGTAACCAACAGCGGAACCCGGATGCTCATATTGGTTCCTACATATTATACGAAGATCTTTATCGGTCAAACCCCAATGACAACATATGTCATTCCCTTTGTCATCGGTATGTTACTTGCCTGAGATTTGATCGTCGGTATCATCATACCTAGTTCAATCTCGTTACCGACAAGTCTCTTTACTCGTTCCATAACGCATCGTCCCGCAACTAACTCATTAGTCACATTGCTTTCAAGGCTTATAGTGATGTGCATTACCGAGAGGGCCTAGAGATACCTCTCCAATACTCGGAGTGACAATTCCTAATCTCGATCTATGCCAACCCAACAAACACCTTCAGAGACACCTGTAGAGCATCTTTATAATCACCCAGTTACGCTGTGATGTTTGATAGCACACAAGGTGTTCCTCTGGTATTCGGGAGTTGCATAATCTCATAGTCAGAGGAATATGTATAAGTCATGAAGAAAGCAATACCAATAAAACTTAACGATCATTATGCTAAGATAACGGATGGGTCTTATCCATCACATCATTCTCCTAATGATGTGATCTCGTTCATCAAATGACAACACATGTCTATGGTCAAGAAACTTAACCATCTTTGATTAACGAGCTAGTCAAGTAGAGGCATACTAGTGACACTATGTTTTGTCTATGTATTCACACATGTATCAAGTTTCCGGTTAAACAATTCTAGCATGAATAATAAACATTTATCATGATATAAGGAAATATAAATAACAACTTATTGCCTCTAGGGCATATTTCTTTCAGTCTCCCACTTGCACTAGAGTCAATAATCTAGATTACATTGTAATGATTCTAACACCCATGGAGTCTTGGTGTTGATCATGTTTTGCTCGTGGAAGAGGCTTAGTCAACGGGTCTGGAACATTCAGATCCGTGTGTATTTTGCAAATCTCTATGTCTCCCTCCTTGACTTGATCGCGGATGGAGTTGAAGAATCACTTGATGTGTTTGGTTCTCTTGTGAAATCTTGATTCCTTCGCTAAGGCAATTGCTCCAGTATTGTCACACAAAAAATTCATTGGACCCGATGCACTAGGCATTACACCTAGATCAGATATGAACTCCTTCATCTAGACTCCTTCATTTGCTGCTTCCGAAGCAGCTATGTACTCCGCTTCACACGTAGATCCCGCCACGACGCTCTGCTTGGAACTGCACCAACTGACAGCTCCACCATTCAATATAAATACATATCTGGTTTGTGAGTTAGAGTCATCTGGATCAGGGTCAAAGCTAGCATCGACGTAACCATTTACGACAAGCTCTTTGTCACCTTGATAACCCACAAGTATAGGGGATCGCAACAGTTTTCGAGGGTAGAGTATTGAACCCAAATTTATTGATTCGACACAAGGGGAGCCAAAGAATATTCTCAAGTATTAACAGTTGAGTTGTCAATTCAACCGCACCTGAAAGACTTAATATCTGCAGCAAAGTATTTAGTAGCAAAGTAATATGGAAGTAATGGTAACGGTTGAGGGAGTCCTGGACTAAGGGGTCCTCGGGCGTCCAGCCTGTTGGACATGGGCCGGACTAATGGGCTGTGAAGATACAAGACCGAAGACTCTCTCCCGTGTCCGGATGGGACTCTCCTTGACGTGGAAGGCAAGCCTGGCGATCAAATATGAAGATTCCTTTCTCTGTAACCGACCTTGTACAACCCTAGTCCCCTCCGGTGTCTATATAAACCGGAGGGCTTAGTCTGGATCGAGAGATAGATAATCGTAGTCAGACAGGCTAGACTTTTAGGGTTTAGCCATTACGATCTCGTGGTAGATCAACTCTTGTAATACTCATATTCATCAAGATCAATCAAGCAGGAAGTAGGGTATTACCTCCATAGAGAGGGCCCGAACCTGGGTAAACATTGTGTCCCCTGTCTCCTATTACCATCGACCTTAGACGCGCAGTTCGGGACCCCCTACCCGAGATCCGCCAGTTTTGACACCGACATTGGTGCTTTCATTGGGAGTTCCACTATGCCGTCCTCAAAAGGTTTGATGGATCCTTCAATCATCTACAACAACGCTGTCCAAGGGGAAGTCTTCCTCCCTGGACAGATCTTCATGTTCGGTGGCTTCGCAATGCGGGCCAACTCGCTTGGCCATTTGGAGCAGATCGACAGCTACGCCCCTGGCCGTTAGGTCAGATTCGAGAGCTTGAACTACGTCACGGATATCAATGAAGACTTGATCTTTGACGGATTCGAGACCACGGAAGTCGCTCCCCGTCACCTCGATGAACATGACTTAGATCTGTCATCGGGCCATACCCAGGAAATTGCACCTATAACCGCTCTGGCCTTAGATCTGGAGCAGGTCACGCCATCCAAGGACAGGGAGCTCAACCCCGCTATGGAGGCCGCAGACCCTACGGCATTGCAGCCACACATAGACCTAACCTCTGGTAATGCCTGTGTCACCGGAACCTCGGACTTGTTTCCGGCTGTAAGTTCCAAACTACGTGCGTCCGCGCATGTCGAGCATGATCGTTCATCGATCGCCGAATTCAGCGCCACGGATATCTTCCGGCACTCGCCTTTGGGAGATGTGCTGAACTCATTAAAAAATCTATCCTTAGCGGGGGATTCACAGCCGAACTGTATCCGGTTCAAACTAGAAGCTGATGACGGGGAATTTCGCTTCCCACCCGCCACCCACTTTATAGCCACTATTGAAGACTTAACCGATATGCTCAATTACGGCTCCGAAGACATCGTCGGTATGGACGACGATGCAGATGAGGAGCACGGCCAAAACCCGCCGTTCATCGGATGCTGGATGGCCACTTATTCGTACCACGTGTACATGGTGGATACACCTAAAGAATGTAACAACGATGACAAAGAAGATCCAGTCGAGGATAAACCTCCTGGGACACAGCCCAAGCGCCGACGTCAGCGGCGCCGCTCTAAGTCACGTCGTGCAAAAGATAGCAATGAAGGAAATATGCCCAAGAGGCAATAATAAAGTAATTATTTATTTCCTTATATGATGATAAATGTTTATTATTCATGCTAGAATTGTATTAACCGGAGACATAATACATGTGTGAATACATAGACAAATAGAGTGTCACTAGTATGCCTCTACTTGACTAGCTCGTTGATCAAATATGGTTATGTTTCCTAGCCATAGACATGAGTTGTCATTTGATTAATGGGATCACATCATTAGGAGAATGATTTGATTGACTTGACCCATTCCGTTAGCTTAGCACTTGATCGTTTAGTTTGTTGCTATTGCTTTCTTCATAACTTATACATGTTCCTATGACTATGAGATTATGCAACTCCCGTTTACCGGAGGAACACTTTGTGTGCTACCAAACGTCACAACGTAACTGGGTGATTATAAAGGTGCTCTACAGGTGTCTCCGAAGGTACTTGTTGGGTTGGCGTATTTCGAGATTAGGATTTGTCACTCCAATTGTCGGAGAGGTATCTCTGGGCCCTCTCGGTAATGCACATCACTCAAGCCTTGCAAGCATTGCAACTAATAAGTTAGTTGTGGGATGATGTATTATGGAACGAGTAAAGAGACTTGTCGGTAACGAGATTGAACTAGGTATTGAGATACCGACAATTGAATCTCGGGCAAGTAACATACCGATGACAAAGGGAACAACGTATGTTGTTATGCGGTCTGACCGATAAAGATCTTCGTAGAATATGTAGGATCCAATATGAGCATCCAGGTTCCGCCATTGGTTATTGACCGGAGACGTGTCTCGGTCATGTCTACATAGTTCTCGAACCCGTAGGGTCCACACGCTTAAAGTTCGGTGACGATCGTAATTAGGGTTTTTGTGTTTTGATGTACCGAAGGTTGTTCGGAGTCCCGGATATGATCACGGACATGACAAGGAGTCTCTAAATGGTCGAGACATAAAGATTGATATATTGGAAGCCTATATTTGGATATCGGAATCGTTTCGGGTGAAATCGGGATTTTACTGGAGTACCGGGGGGTTACCGGAACCCCCCGGGGGTTAGTGGGCCTACATGGGCCCTAAGGGAGAAGAGGAGGGCTGGCCAGGGCAGGCTGTGCGCCCCCTCCTCCCTAGTCCGAATAGGACAAGGAAGGAGGGGGGGGGGGCGCCCCCCTTTCCCATTTCCCCCTTCCCCTTTCCTTCTCCAACAAGGCAAGAGGGGGAGTCCTAGTCCCGGTGGGAGTAGGACTCCTCCAGGAGCACCCCTAGGGGCCGACCGCACCTCCCCTGTCAGTGTCAAAACCAGCGGATCTCGGGTAGGGGGTCCCGAACTGTGCATCTAGGCCGGATGGTAACAGGAGACAAGGGACACGAAGTTTTACCCAGGTTCGGGCCCTCTTGATGGAGGTAAAACCCTACGTCCTGCTTGATTAATATTGATGATATGGGTGTTACAAGAGTAGATCTACCACGAGATCAGAGAGGCTAAACCCTAGAAGCTAGCCTACGGTATGATTGCATGTTGTGATTGTTGTCCTACGGACTAAAACCCTTCGGTTTATATAGACACCGGAGAGGGTTAGGGTTACACAAGGTCAGTTACAAAGGAGGAGATATCCATATACGTATTGCCTAGCTTGCCTTCCACACCAAGTAGAGTCCCATCCGGATACGAGACGAAGTCTTCAATCTTGTATCTTCATAGTCTAACAGTCCGGCCAATGGAGATAGTCCGGCTATCCGGAGACCCCCTAATCCAGGACTCCCACAGTAGCCCCTGAACCAGACTTCAATGACAATGAGTCAAGCGCGCAGTATTGTCTTCGGCATTGCAAGGCGGGTTCCTTCTCCGAATACATGACAGAAGAAGTTGAATACGAGGATAGTGTCCGACCCTGCACAATAAATTCCACATTCCACCGCAGAGAGAATAACATTTTCGCAGATCTTATTTGCTGGCTTGTTTTGGCAACATGACGTTATGTCATGTCCCGGTGATTATTCGAACCGTTTCTTTTAACCAGCCCCACACATAATGTGAGGCAGTTTCTCGACACGTCTTGTCAAAGCAGAGATCGTGTCCCCTTATTACGGGATTCTCATCAATATGGGCGTGGGTAACCCAACCGCGCCATCAATTGCGACACTTGGGGGATAAGCGAGTTTTACCAGGCAAGTGGGGACGTTTAATTTTGTCCGCCCATATAAAGGGATAAGGATTCACCTTTCTATCCACGCCTTCCTCCTCCTCTGCTCATCTGCTCCCGCACACTCGAGCTCTAGCGCCCAAGCTCTCACTTCCATCTCAACCTTCTCCGACCATGTCCGGAGCGAGAGGAGCACCGCACTATTATGAGTGCGGTGATCCAGAAGGTGTTGGGGAACTTTGCAGAAAACAAAAATTTTCCTACGGTTTCACCAAGATCCATATAGGAGTTCATCTAGCAACGAGTGATCGGATTGCATCTACATACCTTTATAGATCACGCGCAGAAGCGTTCAAAGAACGGGGATGAGGAAGTCGTACTCGACGTGATCCAAATCACCGGAGATCCTAGCGCCGAATGGACGGCACCTCCGCGTTCAACACACGTACGGTCAGCATGACGTCTCCTCCTTCTTGATCCAGCAAGGGGGAAGGAGAGGTTGAGGATGATGGCTCCAGTACCAGCACGACGGCGTGGTGGTGGTGGAGCTGCAGTACTCCAGTAGGGCTTCGCCAAGCTCTATGGAGGAGGAGGTGTTGGAGAGGGAGAGGGAGGAACCAAAGGCGTAGGTGAGAGGCCCTCCCCCCACTATATATAGGGGGCCTAGGGGGGGCACCGGCCCTAGGAGATGCAATCTCCTAGGGGGGCGGCGGCCAAGGGGTGGGGGGCTTGCCCCCCAAGCAAGGGGGTGCCCCCCCTTTAGGGTTTCCCCTACCCTAGGCGCATGGGCCCTAGGGGGAAGTGGCGCCCCAGCCCACTTTGGGCTGGATCCCTTCCCACTTCAGCCCATGGGGCCCTCCGGGATAGGTGGCCCCACCCGGTGGACCCCTGGGACCCTTCCGGTGGTCCCGGTACAATACCGGTGACCCCGAAACTTGTCCCGATGGCCGAAATAGCACTTCCTATATATAATTCTTTACCTCCGGACCATGCCGGAACTCCTCGTGACGTCCAGGATCTCATCCGGGACTCCGAACAACTTTCGGGTTACTGCATATACATATCCCTACAACCCTAGCGTCATCGAACCTTAAGTGTGTAGACCCTACGGGTTCGGGAGACATGTAGACATGACCGAGATTGCTCTCCGGTCAATAACCAACAACGGGATCTGGATACCCATGTTGGCTCCCACATGCTCCTCGATGATCTCATCGGATGAACCACGATGTCGAGGATTCAAGCAACCCCGTATACAATTCCCTTTGTCAATCGGTACGTTACTTGCCCGAGATTCGATCATCGGTATCCCAATACCTCATTCAATCTCGTTACCGGTAGGGATGAAAATGGAGTGGAAAGTTTCCGATTTTCCAGAGGAAAAATGGAAACAGAGAGGAAATATGAAAACGGAAACAGAAATTTGCAAAATGGAAATGGAAGTGGAATTTTTTATGCGGAAACGGAAACAAAAACGGAACGGTGTTTTCCGGTGGAACAGACGCGGAAACAGAACTTTCCGTTTCCGTGAATATGAAATTTCCGTTTCTACTATAGGCCCATGGCTGCTTTGTAGCCCAATTACTAAACAACAGACAATGACACAATGAGCAGACTGGATCATTTGAGGACCAACTTTTACTTCCACACACATTCTCAACTAGACACAATACGGAATTGTCATGTACTATTACAATACTACCCTATGTTACCAACACAACCATATTATCATGTAGCCATGTTAACAATTTCTTAAATTTCTTTGTTTTTGTGTGTATTTCTCTATGATTCAAGGGGGTTTTAAGTTCTAGTCAACACACCGTTCTGTTTTCATGTCCGCTCTGTATTCGCTCCGTGTCTGTTTCCGGTAGTATTTGTTTCCGTATTCATTTCCGGGGTTTCCGTATTCATTTGCACTTCTGCAAAAAAATATGAAAACAAATATGGTAGCACCCAGTTCCGTCCGTTTCTGCTTCGTTCTCATCCCTAGTTACCGGCAAGTCACTTTACTCGTACCGTAATGCATGATCCCGTGACCAGACACTTGGTCACTTTGAGCTCATTGCGATGATGCATTACCGAGTGGGCCCAGAGATACCTCTCCGTCATACAGAGTGACAAATCCCAGTCTTGATCCGTGTCAACCCAACAGACACTTTCGGAGATACCCGTAGTATACCTTTATAGTCACCCAGTTACGTTGTGACGTTTGGTACACCCAAAGCACTCCTACGGTATTCGGGAGTTACACAATCTCATGGTCTAAGGAAAAGATACTTAACATTGGAAAACTCTAGCAAACGAACTATACGATCTTGTGCTATGTTTAGGATTGGGTCTTGTCCATCACATCATTCTCCTAATGATGTGATCTCATTATCAATGACATCCAATGTCCATAGTCAGGAAACCATGACTATCTGTTGATCAACGAGCTAGTCAACTAGAGGCTTACTAGGGACATGTTGGTGTCTAAGTATTCACACATGTATTACGATTTCTGGATAACACAATTATAGCATGAATAAAAGACAATTATCATGAACAAGGAAATATAATAATAATCCTTTTATTATTGCCTCTAGGGCATATTTCCAACAGAAGGTTCAGTCCGCCAAGAGCGGATTGACTGAAGCCTGTACTAGCCTTCTAACAGGCTTCGAGGTAAGTGTTTTTAAAATGTAGTAGAAATATTACCGCATAGACAGTAGCCCCTGATGCTTTGTTCGGTGTTCACAAAGAAAAGCCGAACAGAGGATCAAATAATATCGCAGGAGTCTAATATAAGTATGTCAATATGCATATGCAGGCTTCGCTGCTGGCGTCCGCCGCACTAATTGCGGAGGTCGCCGTACTGAAGGAGGCCCTCGAGGGGTCCTAGAAAGAGATCGGCCTTGCTAAGAGGCAGCTCGAGGAGAACAAGGGTAAGTAATACCCCGTCTGTAGATGAGAAAAAGGACGCAATTGCTAAATGACAGGATCATTGTATGTTTGCCAGGGGCCACGACCGAGGTGGCGACCCTAAAGCAAGCACTGTCCCAGTCCGAAGAAAAGGCGGCACAGGAGCGCACCGAGCGAGAGAGGCACGAGGCTCGGGTGGGCGAGGTGCAACAAGAGCTCCAGGCTCTCGTGACAAAGCACGAGGGG
Source organism: Triticum aestivum (assembly GCF_018294505.1). Classification (NCBI taxonomy): domain Eukaryota; kingdom Viridiplantae; phylum Streptophyta; class Magnoliopsida; order Poales; family Poaceae; genus Triticum; species Triticum aestivum. The sequence goes on from NC_057803.1 coordinate 478,570,888, forward strand.
TTGGAGCTTGACTTGAAGACGAGAGAGTCTGAGCTTTCCGCGACCCGTGAGAGCGCAAAGAGTGCCAAGGCCGAGGCCCAGAAGGCCCTTCAGGAGATCAACACGATGAAGAAGATAGCGGCGGGTAAGGCTTTCTATATGCAAAGCAAGCATGTAAAGGTGAATTACCGATTACTTACCCAAATCCGGAGCTCTTCAGGAGCATTCGCAGATTTGCCCCGCAGTGTGTCCGATGCCGCACTATTCTACCAGGCCAAGGACAGAAGCTCGATGGAGAAGCTGTTCTGTTCTCAGTATGCTAAGGCCGAACATCCGGTGCCAATGAGCGACCAGCTGAAGCAGATGGCCGAGCTACATAAGGCGGCCGATCAGGCCATGAAGGGCTTCATAGTCCGGTTGTGGCCTGGCGATGCCCTTCCAAACAGCTTCTTTGGCCTGGTGAGGCGGCTTGTGGATGCCTGCCCATGGTTGGAGGTCGTCAAGCGATCCGTCTGCATTGAAGGTGCACGCCGGGCCTTCGCCCGTGTAAAAACATAGTGGGTCAAGCTAGACGCCGTGAAGCTGATCAAGGGGGGGCCGCCGGAGGGGAAGGAGCACCGCCACCCCGAGATGTACTACGAGGGTGTTCTGCCAGGCGCCCGTCTTATCGCGGATGAGTGTTCGAAAAATGTGATATTTGAATGAGACTTGCTCGTTTTGTCTTGTATGTATGAAAACTTTTATCGTATTCGCTATGCAACGCTTGTGTGAATTTAAAATATTACCTTCTGTTTGGCAGTTTATCAAATCTGAGAGATGGCTAGTCCTCGGCTTCTGCCCCCATGCCACAAGTGCTAGGGTGTTCGGGATAAACCTGAGCACTCTTGTTCCCATGTTTGGGTCCTTCGAGGGAGGTGCTCAGCACAACGAACAAGGCAACCGGACTAATAATGCTTTATCACTCTCACTTAGCCATAGAATTCTATAATTTTAAATTTTGGCGAAGCCCCTAGTATTCGGAAGGCCGAATTCGGGGCACGATACACGCCTGTAAGACGGACGGAGCCGGCCCCTCGCCCTAAGCGGCATAAGTCTTTAGGGACTCAAAAAACCTCGCCGAACAGCGACCAGTCTCTCGCCTTATCATGACAGTCAGTTTTAGCTTTCTCTACTGAGGTGCTCGGCCCGGCATAACCGGGGCACAATCGCAGTAGTTCTCCTAGCGCTACCTTAGCCGATAGAGCGGAACGTAAGGTACCAAAACATAGGAGCCGGACAAACCCAACATTTGACCAAAGACATGATTTGGAGCTGATGCATATAATGCTATAAGTTTGGGGTGCCGCACTTGTGAAAGTGTTCAGACTTTTCACACCATATTGTGGGTACGTAAGCCCCTGGTGCATTGGCCGTACCAGAGTGTACGGTTGCTAGGCGTCATTAATGAACACATAGATATGTATATATATATATAACAAAAATGCGATAATAGTCGTAATGTCATGTATTGTATATGAAAAAATTGCATTAGAGTAGAGTGATACAGATAGTGTAATAAGCAAAAGAGTAGGACTACGTCCCTTCCAAGGGCGAGCTGAGGAATTATATGAAATCTGTAAACCACCTGGGAATTCCGTAGTTGTCGGCCTCCTTGGTTGCTGTATCATGTGTTCGGCAATAGAGCTGCCGGACAGTGTTTCCAGAGATTGAAGTCCTGAAAGAAAAAGAAAAATAACCAAATGGGAAGCCCCTGGTGCGGTTTAGGCCGCGTTTTGGGGCGTGCCGTAGTTGTGCCCCCCTTCCCCACCTGTGCCCATGGTATTTTTAATGTGTAATTATGTACGCGCGGCACGAACGACGCCGTTCGGCTGGGATTGGGGTGGCCGCCGTATTGCTACGCGAGCTCGGATCGCGCCAGGCGGTCTGTTTACCGATTGCCTCGAGCGCGCTTGAAGGTGTCTGGGCTTTGAAATGCCGAACTGGTAGATTGCCTTGAGAGGCTGCTTTGCACTTCTGCTGCGAGGGCCGCGGTGTGCTCCTCTGTTCGGAGAGAGTGCTCTGTGTTTCCATTGACTATAATAACTCCGCGAGGTCCTAGCATCTTGAGCTTGAGGTATGCATAATGTGCTACCGCATTGAATCTAGCAAATGCGGTTCATCCGAGCAGCGCGTGATAACCACTGCGGAACGGGACTATATCGAAGATTAACTCTTTGCTTCGGAAGTTATCCGGGGATCCGAAGACCACTTCCAGTGTAATTGAGCCTGTGCAATGGGCCTCTACGCCTGGAATGACGCCCTTAAAGGTCGTCTTTGTGGGTTTGATCCTTGAGGGGTCTATACCCATTTTGCGCACTGTGTCCTGATAAAGCAGGTTCAGGCTGCTGCCGCCGTCCATAAGGACTCGAGTGAGGTGAAATCCGTCGATGATTGGGTCTAGGACCAGTGCGGCGAATCCACCGTGATGGATACTAGTGGGGTGGTCCCTGCGATCGAAGGTGATCGGACAGGAGGACCAAGGGTTGAACTTTGGGGTGACTGGCTCCAACGCATATATGTCCCTGAGCGAACGCTTCCGCTCCCTCTTGGGGATGTGGGTTGCGTATATCATGTTCACCGTCCGCACTTGTGGGGGAAACCTCTTCTGTCCTCCAGTGTGCGGCTGCTAGGGTTCTTCCTCGTCATTGCTATGTGGCTCCTTGTCCTTGTTTTCGGCAATTAACTTGCCGGCCTGCTTGAACACCCAGCAATCCTTGTTGGTGTGATTGGCTGGCTTGTCTGGGGTGCCGTGTATTTGACACAAGCGATCGAGTATACGGTCCAAGCTGGACGGACCTGGCATACTTTGTTTGAATGGCTTTTTCCGCTGACCGGGTTTAGAGCCTTTGAATCCGGCATTGACTGCCATATCCACAGTACTTTTGCCGTTAATGCGACGCTTATGCTTGTTGCGACGTGACCTGCTATTGCCGTCCTTGGTATCTGAGGTACCATGGTTCTTTGATATGTTATTACTGCGAGGCAACCAGCTGTCTTCTCCCGCACAAAAGCGGGTCATGAGCGTCGTGAGGGCTGCCATAGATTTCAGCTTTTCCTGACCGAGGTGTCGGGCTAGCCACTTGTCTCGGATGTTGTGCTTGAAAGCCGCTAAGGCCTCCGCATCCGGACAGTCGACGATTTGATTTTTCTTTGTAAGGAACCGAGTCCAGAATTGCCTGGCCGACTCTTCTAGCTGCTGAATTATGTGGCTCAAGTCATCGGCGTCTGATGGTCGCACATAAGTGCCCTGAAAGTTGTCGAGGAATGCGCTTCCAGATCTTCCCAACAACTAATGGAGTCTGCTGGCAAGCTATTAAGCCAATGCCGCGCTGGTCCTTTGAGTTTTAGTGGGAGGTATTTGATGGCATGTAAGTCATCACCGCGGGCCATGTGGATGTGGAGGAGGAAGTCCTCAATCCATACTGCGGGATCTGTTGTGCTGTCGTATGATTCAATGTTTACAGGTTTGAAACCTTCTGGGAATTGATGTTCCATTACTTCGTCTGTGAAGCATAAGGGGTGTGCGGTGCCTCTATATTGGGCTATATCGCGACGCAGCTCAGAGGGGTCCTGCCCACTGTGTTCAGCCCGGCCGGATTTGCTTTTACTGTATCCGGCGTGACGTTTATCGTCTCGTAGAGTGGTGCACCCTCGTGATCTGTAGATCAATCTTGAATGCTTTGCTTTGTCCTCCAATATGTCTCGCAGGTCTGGCGTATCTCCCCATGCCTTTTTATTTGAATGGCGTTGGGGTGGAGGCTGAGCTTTTGGCTGGAATGCCTCTCTATCGCGGCCACGGGGTGGCCGATCAGCCGTTTCATACGCTTCTTCCTCCAGTCGGGGAAGCAACCTACGCCTTGGATAACTCTTGGAGGGACGCTCGAGTTTATATTGCTCGTCCACGAGGACTTCAGTCCATTTGTCAGCTAGCAGATCTTGGTCAGCTTGAAGCTGCTGCTGCTTTTTCTTCAGGCTATTTGCTGTGGCCATAAGCCTGCGCTTGAAGCGCTCTTGTTCGATGGGATCCTCTGGAACGGCGAATTCATAGTCGCCGAGGCTTGCCTCGTCTTCGGAGGGGGGCATGTAATTGTCATCCTCCTCCTCTCCGCCAGGTGCTCTCTCAGGAGAGCTGGCTCCTTCATCCTCCTGCTCTACATCTTGCTGGAGGGGATTGTTTTTGTCTTCGGCGCTATCCGGAGTGTTATTATCTCCTGTGCCGGTATCACCACTTTTGCTTTGGCGGGACTTAGAGCGGCGCCGCTGACATCGGTGCTTGGGTTGCTTCATGGAGGGGTCATCCTCCGTTATCTCGTCGCCGTTGCCTTCATTGGGTGTATCCACCATGTATATGTCATATGATGAGGTGGCTGTCCAGTGCCCTGTAGGTGCTGGTTCATGTTCGTCTCCTACATCGTCGTCCATACCGTCGATGTCTTCGGAGTCGAAGTCGAGCATGTCGGTTAAGTCATCGACAGTGGCTACAAAGTGGGTGGTGGGTGGGCGTCGAATTTCTTCGTCGTCCGCATCCCAATCCTGTTGGCCATAATCCGGCCAGGGCTCTCCTGACAAAGAGAGAGACCTTAGTGAGTTCAGAATGTCGCCGAAGGGCGAGTGCTGAAAGATATCCGCGGCGGTGAATTCCATGATCGGTGCCCACTCGGATTCGATTGGCAGGGCCGTGGATGGTTCGGGGTCCGGAAGAGAGTTCGGCACCTTGGAGTCATGGGCTGTGCAGAGGATTATGCTGGTGTTCGGCTCGATCGCCGTCGAGACTGCAGCCCCTGAGGCAGTGTCTAGCCACCCGTCCTCGATTGGCGCAGTTGGCTCCAAGCTAAGGGTCGGAGCTAATGCGGGCGCGGCCTCTGGAGTACCGTCCGGTGGCAGAGCTAGGTCATACCCATCGCGACCGTGCGGCGCGCCCGGCTGTGGCTCGAATCCGTCGAAGATCAAGTCCCCACGGATATTGGCCATGTAATTCAAACTTCCAAATCTGACCTGATGGCCAGGGGCGTAGCTTTCAATCTGCTCCAGATGGCCAAGCGAATTAGCCCGCAGTGCAAAGCCGCCGAATACGAAGATTTGTTCGGGGAGAAAACTCTCACCCTGGACCGCATCGCTATCGATGATAGTAGGAGCCATCAATCCTAACGGCGACGACACAGAGGAACTCTCAATGAAAGCACCAATGTCGATGTCAAAACCGGCGGATCTCGGGTAGGGGGTCCCGAACTGTGCGTCTAGGCCGGATGGTAACATGAGACAAGGGACACGAAGTTTTACCCAGGTTCGGGCCCTCTTGATGGAGGTAAAACCCTACGTCCTGCTTGATTAATATTGATGATATGGGTGTTACAAGAGTAGATCTACCACGAGATCAGAGAGGCTAAACCCTAGAAGCTAGCCTATGGTATGATTGTATGTTGTGATTGTTGTCCTACGGACTAAAACCCTTCGGTTTATATAGACACTGGAGAGGGTTAGGGTTACACAAGGCCGGTTACAAAGGAGGAGATATCCATATACGTATTGCCTAGCTTGCCTTCCACGCCAAGTAGAGTCCCATCCGGATACGAGACGAAGTCTTCAATCTTGTATCTTCATAGTCTAACAGTCTGGCCAATGGAGATAGTCCGACTATCCGGAGACCCCCTAATCCAGGACTCCCACACCCCTCCCTCCTTTATATACGGGGGCAGGGGGGCACCCCATGACACACAAGTTGATCTTCGTGATCGTTCCTTAGCCGTGTGCGGTGCCCCCTTCCACCATATTCCACCTCGGTCATATCGTAGCGGTGCTTAGGCGAAGCCCTGTGTTGGTAGAACATCATCACCGTCATCACGCCATCGTGCTGACGAAACTCTCCCTCAACACTCGGCTAGATCAGAGCTTGAGGGACGTCGCCGAGTTGAATATGTGCAGAACTCGGAGGTGCCGTACGTTCGGTACTTGGATCGGTCAGATCGGGAAGACGTACGACTACTTCCTCTATGTTGTGTCAACGCTTCCGTTGCCGGTCTACGAGGGTACGTAGACAACACTCTCCCCTCTCGTTGCTATGCATCACCATGATCATGCGTGTGTGTAGGATTTTTTTTGAAATTACTACATTCCCCAGCAGTGGCATCAGAGCCAGGTTTTATGCGTTGATGTTATGCACGAGTAGAATACAAGTGAGTTGTGGGCGATATAAGTCATACTGCTTACCAGCATGTCATACTTTGGTTCGGCGGTATTGTTGGATGAAGCGGCCCGGACCGACATTACGCTTACGCTTACGCGAGACTGGTTCTACCGACGTGCTTTGCACACAGGTGGCTGGCGGGTGTTAGTTTCTCCAACTTTAGTTGAATCGAGTGTGGCTACGCCCCATCCTTGCGAAGGTTAAAACAACAGCAACATGACAAACTATCATTGTGGTTTTGATGCGTAGGTAAGAACGGTTCTTGCTAAGCCCGTAGCAGCCATGTAAAACTTGCAACAACAAAGTAGAGTACGTCTAACTTGTTTTTGCAGGGCATGTTGTGATGTGATATGGTCAAGACATGATGCTAAATTTTATTGTATGAGATGATCATGTTTTGCAACCGAGTTATCGGCAACTGGCAGGAGCCATATGGTTGTCTCTTTATTGTATGCAGTGCAATCGCGCTGTAATGCTTTACTTTATCACTAAGCGGTAGGGATAGTCGTGGAAGCATAAGATTGGCGAGACGACAACGATGCTACGATGGAGATCAAGGTGTCGCGCTGGTGACGATGGTGATCATGACGGTACTTTGGAGATGGAGATCACAAGTATAAGATGATGATGGCCATATCATATCAGTTATATTGATTGCATGTGATGTTTATCTTTTATGCATCTTATCTTGCTTTGATTGACGGTAGCATTATAAGATGATCTCTCACTAAATTTCAAGATAAAAGTGTTCTCCCTGAGTATGCACCGTTGCCAAAGTTCGTCGTGCCCAGACACCACGTGATGGTCGGGTGTGATAAGCTCTACGTCCATCTACAACGGGTGCAAGCCAGTTTTGCACACGCAGAATACTCAGGTTAAACTTGACGAGGCTAGCATATGCAGATATGGCCTCGGAACACTGAGACCGAAAGGTCGAGCGTGAATCATATAGTAGATATGATCAACATATTGATGTTCACCATTGAAAGCTACTCCATTTCACGTGATGATCAGTTATGGTTTAGTTGATTTGGATCACGTGATCACTTAGAAGATTAGAGGGATGTCTTTCTAAGTGGGAGTTCTTAAGTAATATGATTAATTGAACTTAAATTTATCATGAACTTAGTACCTGATAGTATCTTGCTTGTCTATGTTTGATTGTAGATAGATGGCCCGTGCTGTTGTTCCATTGAATTTTAATGCATTCCTTGAGAAAGCAAAGTTGAAAGATGATGGTAGCAATTACACGGCGGGGTCCGTAACTTGAGGATTATCCTCATTGCTACACAGAAGAATTACGTCCTGGAAGCACCGCTGGGTGCCAGACCTGCTGCTGGAGCAACACCAGATGTTATGAACGTCTGGCAGAGCAAAGCTGATGACTACTCGATAGTTCAGTGTGCCATGCTTTACGGCTTAGAATCGGGACTTCAACGATGTTTTGAACGTCATGGAGCATATGAGATGTTCCAGGAGTTGAAGTTAATATTTCAAGCAAATGCCCGGATTGAGAGATATGAAATCTCCAATAAGTTCTATAGCTGCAAGATGGAGGAGAATAGTTCTGTCAGTGAACATATACTCAAAATGTCTGGGTATCATAATCACTTGACTCAACTGGGAGTTAATCTTCCTGTTGATAGTGTCATTGACAGAGTTCTTCAATCACTGCCACCAAGCTACAAGAGCTTCGTGATGAACTATAACATGCAAGGGATGGATAAGATGATTCCCGAGCTCTTCGCAATGCTAAAGGCTGCAGAGGTAGAAATCAAGAAGGAGCATCAAGTGTTGATGGTCAACAAGACCGCCAGTTTCAAGAAAAAAGGCAAAGGGAAGAAGAAGGGGAACTTCAAGAAGAACAACAAGCAAGTTGCTGCTCAGGAGAAGAAACCAAAATCTGGACCTAAGCCTGAAACTGAGTGCTTCTACTGCAAGCAGACTAGACACTGGAAGCGGAACTGCCCCATGTATTTGGCAGATAAGAAGGATGGCAAGGTGAACAAAGGTATATGTGATATACATGTTATTGATGTGTACCTTACTAGAGCTCGCAGTAGCACCTGGATATTTGATACTGGTTCTGTTGCTATTATTTGCAACTTGAAACAGGGACTACGGATTAAGCGAACACTGGCGAAGGACGAGGTGACGATGCGCGTGGGAAATGGTTCCAAAGTCGATGTGATTGCAGTCGGCACGCTACCTCTACATCTACCTTCGGGATTAGTATTAGACCTAAATAATTGTTATTTGGTGCCAACGTTGAGCATGAAAATTATATCTGGATCTTGTTTGATGCGAGACGGTTATTCATTTAAATCAGAGAATAATGGTTGTTCTATTTATATGAGTAATATCTTTTATGGCCATGCACCCTTGAAGAGTGGTCTATTTTTGATAAATCTCGATAGTAGTGATACACATATTCATCATGTTGAAGCCAAAAGATGCAGAGTTGATAATGATAGTGCAACTTATTTGTGGCACTGCCGTTTAGGTCATATCGGTGTAAAGCGCATGAAGAAACTCCATACTGATGGACTTTTGGAATCACTTGATTATGAATCACTTGGTACTTGCGAACCGTGCCTCATGGGCAAGATGACTAAAACGCTGTTCTCCGGTACTATGGAGAGAGCAACAGATTTGTTGGAAATCATACATGCAGATGTATGTGGTCCGATGAATATTGAGGCTCATGGCGGATATCGTTATTTTCTCACCTTCACAGATGATTTATGCAGATATGGGTATATCTACTTAATGAAGCATAAGTCTGAAACATTTGAAAAGTTCAAAGAATTTCAGAGTGAAGTTGAAAATCATCGTAACAAGAAAATAAAGTTTCTACGATCTGATCGTGGAGGAGAATATTTGAGTTACGAGTTTGGTCTACATTTGAAACAATGCGGAATAGTTTCGCAACTCATGCCACCCGGAACACCACAGCGTAATGGTGTGTCCGAACGTCGTAATCGTACTTTACTAGATATGGTGCGATCTATGATGTCTCTTACCAATTTACCGCTATCGTTTTGGGGTTATGCTTTAGAGACGGCTGCATTCACGTTAAATAGGGCACCATCGAAATCCGTTGAGACGACGCCTTATGAACTATGGTTTGGCAAGAAACCAAAGTTGTCGTTTCTGAAAGTTTGGGGCTGCGATGCTTATGTGAAAAAGCTTCAACCTGATAAGCTCGAACCCAAATCGGAGAAATGTGTCTTCATAGGATACCCAAAGGAGACTGTTGGGTACACCTTCTATCACATACCCGAAGGCAAGACATTCGTTGCTAAGAATGGATCCTTTCTAGAGAAGGAGTTTCTCTCGAAAGAAGTGAGTGGGAGGAAAGTAGAACTTGATGAGGTAACTATACCTGCTCCCTTATTGGAAAGTAGTACATCACAAAAACCGGTTTCTGTGACACCTATACCAATTAGTGAGGAAGCCAATGATAATGATCATGAAACTTCAGATCAAGTTACTACCGAACCTCATAGATCAACCAGAGTAAGGTCCGCACCAGAGTGGTATGGTAATCCTGTTCTGGAAGTCATGCTACTAGATCATGATGAACCTACGAACTATGAAGAAGCGATGGTGAGCCCAGATTCCACAAAATGGCTAGAAGCCATGAAATCTGAGATGGGATCCATGTATGAGAACAAAGTGTGGACTTTGGTTGACTTGCCCATTGATCGGCAAGCAATTGAGAATAAATGGATCTTCAAGAAGAAGACTGACGTTGACGGTAATGTTACTATCTACAAAGCTCGACTTGTTGCAAAAGGTTTTCGACAAGTTCAAGGGATTGACTACAATGAGACCTTCTCACCCGTAGCGATGCTTAAGTCTGTCCGAATCATGTTAGCAATTGCCGCATTTTATGATTATGAAATTTGGCAGATGGATGTCAAAACTGCATTCCTGAATGGATTTCTGGAAGAAGAGTTGTATATGATGCAATCGGAAGGTTTTGTCAATCCAAAGGGAGCTAACAAAGTGTGCAAGCTCCAGCGATCCATTTATGGACTGGTGCAAGCCTCTCGGAGTTGGAATAAACGCTTTGATAGTGTGATCAAATAATTTGGTTTTGTACAGACTTTTGGAGAAGCCTGTATTTACAAGAAAGTGAGTGGGAGCTCTGTAGCATTTCTGATATTATATGTGGATGACATATTACTGATTGGAAATGATATAGAATTTCTGGATAGCATAAAGGGATACTTGAATAAGAGTTTTTCAATGAAAGACCTCGGGGAAGCTGCTTACATATTGGGCATTAAGATCTATAGAGATAGATCAAGACACTTAATTGGACTTTCACAAAGCACATACCTTGACAAAGTTTTGAAGAAGTTCAAAATGGATCAAGCAAAGAAAGGTTTCTTGCCTGTGTTACAAGGTGTGAAGTTGAGTAAGACTCAATGTCCGACCACCGCAGAAGATAGAGAGAAAATGAAAGATGTTCCCTATGCTTCAGCCATAGGCTCTATCATGTATGCAATGCTGTGTACCAGACCTGATGTGTGCCTTGCTATAAGTCTAGCAGGGAGGTACCAAAGTAATCCAGGAGTGGATCACTGGATAGCGGTCAAGAACATACTGAAGTACCTGAAAAGGAATAAGGATATGTTTCTCGTATATGGAGGTGACAAAGAGCTCATCGTAAACGGTTACGTAGATGCAAGCTTTGACACTGATCCGGACGATTCTAAATCACAAACCGGATACGTGTTTATATTGAACGGTGGAGCTGTCAGTTGGTGTAGTTCTAAACAAAGCGTCGTGGCGGGATCTACATGTGAAGCGGAGTATATAGCTGCTTCGGAAGCAGCAAATGAAGGAGTCTGGATGAAGGAGTTCATATCCGATCTAGGTGTCATACCTAGTGCATCGGGTCCAATGAAAATCTTGTGTGACAATACTGGTGCAATTGCCATGGCGAAGGAATCCATATTTCACAAGAGAACCAAGCACATCAAAAGACGCTTCAATTCCATTCGGGATTTAGTCCAAGTGGGAGACATAGAAATTTGCAAGATACATACGGATCTGAATGTTGCAGACCCGCTGACTAAGCCTCTTCCACGAGCAAAACATGATCAGCACCAAGGCTCCATGGGTGTTAGAATCATTACTGTGTAATCTAGATTATTGACTCTAGTGCAAGTGGGAGACTGAAGGAAATATGCCCTAGAGGCAATAATAAAGTTATTATTTATTTCCTTATATCATGATAAGTGTTTATTATTCATGCTAGAATTGTATTAACCGGAAACATAATACATGTGCGAATACATAGACATACAGAGTGTCACTAGTATGCCTCTACTTGACTAGCTCGTTGATCAAAGATGGTTATGTTTCCCAGCCATAGACATGAGTTGTCATCTGATTAACGAGACCACATCATTAGGAGAATGATGTGGTTGACTTGACCCATTTCATTAGCTTAGCACTTGATCGTTTAGTTTGTTGCTATTGCTTTCTTCATAACTTATACATGTTCCTATGACTATGAGATTATGCAACTCCCGTTTACCGGAGGAACACTTTGTGTGCTACCAAACGTCACAACGTAACTGTGTGATTATAAAGGTGCTCTACAGGTGTCTCCGAAGGTACTTGTTGGGTTGGCGTATTTCGAGATTAGGATTTGTCACTCCGATTGTCGGAGAGGTATCTCTGGGCCCTCTCGGTAATGCACTTCACCCAAGCCTTCCAAGCATTGCAACTAATAAGTTAGTTGCGGGATGATGTATTACGAAACGAGTAAAGAGACTTGCCGGTAACGAGATTGAAGTAGGTATTGAGATACTGACGATCGAATCTCGGGCAAGTAACATACCGATGACAAAGGGAACAATGTATGTTGTTATGCGGTCTGACCGATAAAGATCTTCGTAGAATATGTAGGAGCTAATATGAGCATCCAGGTTCCGCTATTGGTTATTGACCAGAGACGTGTCTCGGTCATGTCTACATAGTTCTCGAACCCGTAGGGTCTGCACGCTTAAAGTTCGGTGACGATCGTAATTAGGGTTTTTGTGTTTTGATGTACCAAAGGTTGTTCGGAGTCCCGGATATGATCACGGACATGACGAGAAGTCTTGAAATGGTCGAGACATAAAGATTTATATATTGGAAACCTATATTTGGATATCGGAATCGTTTCGGGTGAAATCGGGATTTTACCGGAGTACCGGGGATTTCCGAAACCCCCTTGGGGGTTAATGGGCCTACATGGGCCCTAAGGGAGAAGAGGAGGGCCGGACAAAGCAGGCCGCGCGCCCCCTCCCCCCTAGTCCGAATAGGACAAGGAAGGGGGGGACAGCGCCCCCCTTTCCTATTTCCCCCTTCCCCTTTCCTTCAACAAAGCAAGAGGGGGAGTCCTACTCCCGATGGGAGTAGGACTCCTCCAGGCGCACCCCTAGGGACCGGCCACACCTCCCCCTCCCTCCTTTATATATGGGGGCAGGGGGTACCCCATGACACACAAGTTGATCTTCGTGATCGTTCCTTAGCCGTGTGCGGTGCCCCCTTCCACCATATTCCACCTCGGTCATATCGTAGCGGTGCTTAGGCGAAGCCCTGAGAACATCATCACCGTCATCACGCCGTCGTGCTGACGAAACTCTCCCTCAACACTCGGCTGGATCGGAGCTCGAGGGACGTCACTGAGTTGAACGTGTGCAGAACTCGGAGGTGCCGTACGTTCGGTACCTGGATTCGGTCGGATTAGGAAGACATACGACTAGTTCCTCTATGTTGTGTCAATGCTTCCGTTGCCGGTCTACGAGGGTACGTAGACAACACTCTCCCCTCTCGTTGCTATGCATCACCATGATCTTGCGTGTGCGTTGGAATTTTTTTGAAATTACTACGTTCCCCAACAAGCAATACTGACACAAGAGAAGATAATACTCCGGACGGTGCCGAAGATAATGAAGACCCCATTGAAGCAACTTCCGAACAAGAAGAACGGGAAGATGGGCAAGTTAGCCCCGATGAACAGGCCATAAACGAAGACTCGGAGGACAGTAATTATCTTCCGCTCTCCGAGGATGAGGTGAGCCTCGGCAACGAGGATTTCATTGTGCCTGAGGAACCTCTTGAGTAGGAGCGCTTTAAGCGTCAGCTAATAGCCACTGCAAGGATCCTGAAAAAGAAGCAGTAGCAGCTTCAAGCTGATCAAGATATGCTAAATCATCGATGGACTGATGTCCTAGCAGCCGAAGAATATGGCCTTAAGCGCCCGGCCAAAAGTTACCCGAAGCGCAAATTTCTACCTTAGTTTGATGATGAGGCGCTGGAGCCCATACCATCATCACGCAATGGGGCTAACCGACCACCACGTGGTTGGGATAAAGCGGCAACTCAAGCCGAATACCAGCCCGCCCTCCCTCATTATAAAGGCAAAGATCAAACAGCTCGTGGTCACACATATGACCTTCGGCAGGACCTGAACAACAGAGCAGGACATACCAGATCAATCTACGGATTGCGAGGACGTGCCTCGACACATGTCGACGGCTATCTATTCGGACGTGACAAACCTAGTCATGCACAAGCCGAACGCCGCAGACGGACTCCATCGGAGCTATGTCGCAATGCGACCCGATATAGAGGCGCCGCACACCCTCTTTGCTTCACTGACAAAGTAATGGATCACTGTCACAGCCCTAGAATTTGCTTGCCATTAGTTCCCTTAAAGCATCCATGCATCATGTTAATTTTTCAATTAAAGTTGAAATGGGGATGAAAAACCCTAGCACCAAAATTAAATCAAATAGGTTCAACTTAAAAACATTTTCAAGAACCCAGAATGCTCTTTAGAAAAGTTCATCATTTTTGAATTGGTCTAGAACCTCTGACAAAAATGGTGCACACCTTTCTAGGTCATTTTTGGATTTTTGAATTTAATCATAAGTACTTGCATTTGGACATTTAAATCCTCTAAATAATTTTAAATGTCCAAATAATCTTGAAAGTATTTTAAGGTTGTTGGAAATAATCCAAACATATGCCACAATCATTTTCAAGATTTTACAAAATGAATTAGTATTTCTACTAATTCAAAACAGACTAAAAGTAATAGAAAAACTGAAACAGAAATGGGAAAGAGAGAGAGAGAGAGAGAGAGAGAGAGTAAATACCTGGCGCCTAACTTCAGCCCAGAGGCCCAACACTGTGCAGCCCAGCAGCAGCCCAGCCCACCACAGCCGCCACCGTCTTCAACCTCCTGCTAGTAGGCAGGAGGGCGTGTGCCCAACGCGCGTGCGCACGCGCCGGCCACCTCCTCCCTGCCTGGCTGCTCCCTCGCCGCCCTGGACGCCTCCTGCATCGCCATGCAACGCCTTTGGTCTTCTCTCACCCTCCCCGTGCTCCTCCTCCCCTCAGTCTCTCTCCCTTTCGCACGGTCCGAGCGCCACCGTCGCCGCTGACAAGCACCACCGCGGCCACCGCCTCCCCCTCGCTTCTCTGACCGGCCCAGAGGCTCCGCCTCGACCCCCTCTTTCTTCCACCCCGAGCCATGCCACCGCGGGAGCCCCACATCACCGCCACGAGTCATCTTCCCCGAGCACGGCCGCCGGACTCCATCGACGGATTCGTCGCCTTTCGGTCGTCCCCGAGCCAGCTGAGCCTGTCGTCAGCCTCACCATGATCTCGCGGTCCTTTCCCCCTTAACCACGTCGTCGTTTTCGTCCCGTAGCCACTGCCCCGCGAGTAACCGGAGCCTCCGTCCGCCAAGGACGTTGAGCCACGTGCTCCCGAGCTTCGCTTGCTCACCCTAGTGGCACAGACGTGCTCCTGGTGACCCCATGACACCGTCTATGCCCTTGGTTGAGCTTCCCATGCTCCACCACGCCGCGCCCGTGCAAACCCGTAGCTGCGCCGCCGCCAAAGCTCGTCGCCGGCGAGATTCCGGCCGCCCTGCGACCCCCTGTCTGGCCTATTCGATGCACCCGAGAAAGGGCTTCTCCCCGACGCTTTCTGCACGACAAACTGCGGCCCCTAGCGCTTTCCCGACGCACGTCCACCGCGACAAATGGTCGCCGGCGGCTGAACGCCGGCGGGCTGACGTGGCAACGTCGTTAACTGCTAATGACGGGGCTAACTAACCCCCACTCTCACTGACTATTGGGCCCCACGCCCTTAACTAACACCAGTTTAATTTCTGTTTAGTTTTACTTAATCACAGTGGCCCCATGCGTTGGCATTGACCTCGCTGACATGGCCATTGACTGGCCCCACCTGTCTGTGACCTAGGCATCACTTGGTCACTTACCAGTGGACCCCACTGGTCAGGTTTGACCCGGACCAGCCCCTGTTGACCTGCTGATGTCAGCATGACCTGATGCTGACGCAGTAATACATTTTCTAGATTTATTAATAATCAGGAAATTCCAAAAGAATGTTCAAAACTTCTAAAAATCATAGAAAATCATCTATAACTCAGATTAAAAAGATATATATATATATATATGACAAATGATCAGAAAAATCCAAAGAATCTGAATCTGGCATTTTCATGCATGTTAGAACAACTTAAAGTTCCTGTTTAGGACAATCCAATTAAATGGCATTTAAGAAATCACATATGGAGTTTGAATTTGAACTTAGGGTTCAAACCAACTCCATTTAACCTGTTGCTAGTTGCATTAGCTAAAAACACAACATATTGACATGTGATGATCATGCATCATATTATGCACTGCATTGATTGTGTTCTTTCTGTGTTTGCTGGTGGTTGTCCCCTCTCGATAGACGTGTTCCGACGATGAGTTCGATGACACCGATGAAGAGCTATACTATCTTCAGAAGTGCCAGGCAAGAAAAAACCCCTTTGTTCATTCCGATACAATCCCACTCTCTCGCTCCTGCTCTCTTTTACTGCATTAGGACAACAACGATTCAACTGTTACATGCTGCGGTAGTTGAACCCCTTTCCTCTGCATGACGTGTCATTGCCACAGTAAATAGATGAAACCCACTAGCATGAGTAGGAGTTGTTTGAGCCCTGATGTGCCTACTCATTCATGCTTGTTTATCATGCCTGCTACTGCTTAGAGTTGAGTCGGGTCTGATTCATCGGGGATGAATTGGAATGACGATGAACATGTCCTACTATGTGTGAGCTAAGTGTGTGAACACGATTTGGTAAAGGTAGCGGTGAGAGGACATGTAGGAGTACATGGTGGGTTGTCTCATTGAAACCGTCCTCAGGAACTGAGTTATGTGTTTGTGATCCATGAACAACTACTACCACTCATTGGGATCCTTAATTGACCCTCTCGACTTATTAACTGCCCTAGTCCTCTGTCCAGGAGTTGCAACTAGTTTCTGGTGCTTGTAGGATATGTGTTGGCGGCCGTGCATAGCACTGAACCTAGGGGTAGGCTATGATGCGGTAGATACACCGTGGCATGGTGTATCGGGCGCCCGTTTGGTGTCTCGGGAACCCTGCACACATCGTTTGGGGCTGTGAGCGAAACTCCGGCCGGATCTCCTCGTGGATGGAACCCGAATAGGCGATAAACCTGGACTAGAGACTTGTGTGGTTAGTCAGGTCGTGGCCGACACCCTCGCCAGGCTTCCGCTTGAAGGTTGCCGAGATACATGACGTGTATATGGTGATAAGTGGTGGGAGCGTGTGTGAAGAAGTACACCCCTACAGGGTTATCATTATCTATTCGAATAGCCGGATTCCTCGGATATGGAAACTTGGACCCCTTGCATAGTTCATAGACAAGTGAAAGTGGATACTCTAAAATGCGCAAGATAAGCATGAGTGCTATGGATGGCGTTCTCGTAGGGAGACAGGAGTGGATCCATAGTGGTGTATTGATATGGTGAATATGTGGACTCGTGTGCGCCACCTCAAAGAGTTGCTTGCAGTCGTAGTTCAGGTTAGCCACCGAGTCAAAGCTGGCTTGCTGCAGTTAAACTCCACTACCCTTTGTTGATACCGATGCATATGTAGTTAGTTCTGATGTAAGTCTTGCTGGGTACATCTGTACTCATGTTTGCTTAATTTATGTTTTGCAGAGAGACTTCAGTCTCGCTAGTAGTTCCATGTGGACTTTGATGTTTAGCTTGATACCTCAGCTATGATCTCGTGCCCTCGGCAGGATCTGGTAGATAGTTAAGCTTCTAAACCTTTTTCATTTGTAGATGTCTGTACCCAGACATGTTAAGCTTCCGCATGTGCCTTGATTTGTATGCTCTGAATGATGGGTCATGTGACCCATGTTTGTAATATCTCGCTCCTCGGAGCCTAATGAATAAATACTTGAGTCGTAGAGTTATGTTGTGATGCCATGTTGTATTTACCCATATCGAGCATATTGTGTGTATGATTGAAATGCTTGGTATGTGTGGGATCCGACAATCTAGTTGTTTATCCTTGGCAGTCTCTCTTATGGGGAAATGTAGTCTAGTGCTTCCATGAGCCATAGTAGTCCGCTACAGCCCGGTTCATCGGAGTCCTGCTAGCCTAGCACTACTGCTCAGGACACTTGACTGGCCGGCATGTGTTTCACTTCATTCCTGTGTCTGTCCCTTCGAGGAAATGTCACATGGTGACATCCGGAGTCCTGCCTAGCCTGCTACAGCCCGGTTTTCCGGAGTCCTGTTAGCCCAATGCTACAGCCCGGATTCACACGCTGCTGACCGACATGCTCGATGTGATTCATGTATGCCTGTCCCCATAGGTTGGTGCCGCTTTGGGTTCACGACTAGCCATGTCGGCCCGGGTTCTCTGTCATATGGGTGCTAGCGACACTATCATATACGTGAGCCAAAAGGCGCAAACGGTCCCGGGCCATGGTAAGGCGACACCCGTGGGAATACCGTGCGTGAGGTCGCATAGTGATATGAGGTGTTACCGGCTAGATCGATGTGACTTGGAATCAGGGTCCTAACAGCTTTGGTATCAGAGCCTGACTGCCTGTAGGATTACCTAGCCAAACTAGTCGAAGTTGTGTCTAGAAATGCTTTAGTTATGTAGGGGAATTGATTGTGGAAGGGAACATAAGGCTCTTTTTACTTCTTATACCCTATGCCCTTCTGATCTGAGTCACCCTCTTCTTTTCTGCGGGGGTTAAGAACTAGGCTTCTCTTCTATCTCTCAGGATGACGTGTTACTAAACCGTAGTTGCCTAGGATTGTTGAGTTCAAGCCTCAGTTCAGTTCCTACTACTTCCATATGTCATAGCTAGCCTCAGAACTTTGATATTGTGATGTTGAGTGGTTATGCCACCATTTTGCAGGATGTCTCAAATCATTTTGAGCATTTACAGCCGTTATGTTGTCCGAGTCATCCTAGGTTTCTAAATAGTCTGATGCACTTGCAAATCTTTCCTCCATGTTCCCGTTGTATTTTTGGGCCAGATTAAGCACACTAATCGGTGTGTTGAGGTACTCCGTTGCCTTGACGTGTATGTTGGAGTTAGTATTATGACCCTAGGTGTCCTCGAGAATTTAGCAATGCTCCGTATCCCCAGTGTGATGATTCTGGCCATCATTCTTGAAAGCATCCCGTGATGCCATTTAGTAGTAGGTATTCTACTCCTAGGTTTTGAACCCGAGATTCACCCTACTTCATGGTGTTAGTATTTGCTAGTTCCCTTAAGATATTAGTAACCTTGTGATAGTCCTCGATGTCCGTGGTATTTCCTTCTTCCAAATACCATGAACCATTAAGGCATAAGTTCTTTGAACCAAAAGATCACCATTAGAGTACTCCTGAGGAGTTCTCCATTCATAATTGTGATTCTGCCAGTTCTACCTTTCTGCATGGGTTATCCGGAAGAAATATGATGAACTTGTTCGACATACTAATCTATGCATCCACAACTCAGAAAGTTATATGTTCCTTTGAGTTGTCCCCCTTCATTTGTATTTCGACCATCACCTATCAATTGATAGTCAGGAGTAATTGTGCATCCGTGTTATCGATGCTTATTATTCTTGTGGTCTGTCAAGCCATTCTATCTCGGAATGACTAGGAGAAACAAACTCCAGTACCTCATCCATATCCAGGATTGGGTCAAAGTAGTTGTGTTCTGCAGATCAAATGTCCATCCAGCTTTTGCTCTGTTCTACCCTAGAGTATTACCCCCTTTATGTCAGGATTGTCATAAGAATTGCACCATCTCTCATGAATTCTTGACGCAGTGATACTTCGTGCCATCATTTTTCATTCCTCGGTTCCGTGTTGTCGCAACCGGAATGCCGGCAAGTGAACCATGATGTGTGAAATCAATACTCCTAGCAACCGTGTTGCTTGGTAGTTAATGGACACTAATATCATTCTTAGCGTGTTGGTTATCGAAACACTATTCTAGGATTGATTGTGCTACCTTGTCCTTATTTCCGGTGCACTCTTCGATCAATGAGTTAGGATTATTCAATCCCTTGCTTATTTGTCCATATCGTCTTGCTCTGAAAAGCAAGATTGTTCTCGAGCTTAGTAACATATCGGTGGTTCGTGATTTTCCGAATATCTTCTCGGAAGCATTACCAGGTTGTCCCCTGACTGTTATGTTGAGTTCGTGATCAAGTTGGTTTTCCAATAAATCACTCCTTCTCCAAGAATCTGTGTTGGATATCCCTGAGCTAGTTGGTTGAGCTAGACAACAACTTGGAGAGTTGGAAGATAAAAGCTTGTCTGACTTAGTCCATGTTAAGGGATATCTTTTTGTGTGTGTGCGTTGAAGAAAGATAATATCTCCATCGATTGGTCCTCGTGATCAGTTGTTGGATCTATTGCCTTGTCAAAACTTTGACTTGAGTATGGGCTATCGTCAAATCAAGCCAGAACCAATGATGTTCGTAATGTTGTCTTACTCGTGGTTGATCCCTTGAGCATACACCATTACATCTTTTGGTCTGACCAATGCTATCGCCGTGTTCACATAATGGTGGAAGTCCAGTGATATGGAAATTCCGATGAGTCGCTGTTGAGCCCATCAGCAGCATTTTGTCTCCTCCATGATTTGTGTTGAACATCCAGCTAGTGTTGGAAACTTGTGTAAGCATTTTCTTCATGCCCCGTTCATGAAGTATATGTTTGGATGAAAGAAGTGACCTCCTTTGATTCACGTGCATTTGATGTAAGCTGCCGCCGTGAATCCGAGAAAGTTTGTTTTGCTTCCTCTGGAATCATCCCAAGTCAGTCATGCATGTGCGAAGTATTCTATGGTCTAATAGACTGATCATCTTCATTCCATATGTATCCCCTAGCACACCAAGCCACTGATTGATTGGTTCAAGGAAAGGAAGTTCCTTCTTAAGAGCATGCCTTATGCAAGGACCTCAATATCCTCGATTATGGTTCCCCACCTGAACTCGGTAGTGTTTTATTATAAGACTGCCACGTGGTCACGCTTGTCTAGGACAGTGTGTTCACAGGTGTGTAGCAAAACCTGCTCATGTTTTGGAGCTTGCTATCGTAGTTCATCTCCCGAGAGTCTCGCAACGTTATCTCGTCGACTTGTGTTGAAACTCTTCTTTTCAGACATGTGAGTCTGAAGTATCCTGTTTCTAACCAGATCTGAATCTCAGGCAGATATGATGGTTGGAACATTCCCGACATTGCATTTTGTTCCCAGCTTGCACTGCCTTCTGTCAATCTCCCATGGACTGCCCTTCTCAGCAATTGTTGTTCAGGATCATCTTCAGAAGTGGTCCTACCATGGGTCCCATCCATTCCAGATGATAAGCAAAAATCATCCATTGTGTTGTCTTCAACAAGGTAGTCCACATCATCCATTCTAGTCCGAGTATGTCATTCTCTCGAACTCCTTCAAAGATCGATTGTGATTGCCTTAGGCTGGTATAAAGAGTTTCAATGATCTTTGTATCAAAAGTAATTCTTTTTGCCACTTAAGGGAATAGCTCTACGAGTCACCTTCCCTAAGATGCCCCGTTATAGAATCATGGCAATTCAAATCCTCGCTACGTTGACAACCGTTCACCACCCTCTTAGGTGTGGAATTATTGTCTACCAATTTGAACCCTTGTCATCCGCTTCTTTCCATCACCCCTGATGTGTGTTTTGTCTCTCAGCTCAAGAGATGTTTCTACATCTCATTCCGAGTTGATCCTGAATTGTTCGATCCTCGAGAAGATCAATTCTTCTAGAGTTTTCCTTTTCTCTCTCTCGTTGTCGTGTTGGTTGAAGTTTCCGAAGCAAGATGTCGGGACAAAGATGGTGACAAATCAACGTTCTTACAAAGTGCAACCTGGATCGTGAAGATTGTGTTAGCTTTGTGTCCCCTCTGTCTTCTTACCTCACGTCTTGAATCTCGGGATGAGATTCTTGTTTAGTAGGGGTGAGTTGTCACAGCCCTAGAATTTTCTTGCCATTAGTTGCCTTAAAGCATCCATGCATCATGTTAATTTTTCAATTAAAGTTGAAATGGGGATGAAAAACCCTAGCACCAAAATTAAATGAAATAGGTTCAACTTAAAAACATTTTCAAGAACCCAGAATGCTCTTTGGAAACATTTCATCATTTTTGAATTGGTCTAGAACCTCTGGCAAAAATGGTGCACACCTTTCTAGGTCATTTTTGGATTTTTGAATTAAATCATAAGTACTTGCATTTGGACATTTAAATCCTTTAAATAATTTTAAATGTCCAAATAATCTTGAAAGTATTTTAAGGTTGTTGGAAATAATCCAAACATATGCCACAATCATTTTCAAGATTTTTAAAATGAATTAGTATTTCTACTAATTCAAAACAGAATAAAAGTAATAGAAAAACTGAAAGAGAAATGGGAAAGAGAGAGAGAGGAAATACCTGGCGCCTACCTTTAGCCCAGAGGCCCAACACTGTGCAGCCCAGCAGCAGCCTAGCCCACCATAGCCGCCACTGTCTTCAACCTCCTACTAGTAGGCAGGAGGGCGTGTGCCCAACGCGTGCGCGCACGCGCCGACCACATCCTCCCTGCCTGGCTGCTCCCTCGCCGCCCTGGACGCCTCCTGTATCGCCACGCAACGCCTCTGGTCTTCTCTCACCCTCCCCGTGCTCCTCCTCCACTTAGTCTCTCTCCCTTTCGCACGGTCCGAGTGCCACCGTCGCCGCCGACAAGCACGACCGCGGCCACCGCCTCCCCCTTGCTTCTCTGACCGGCCCATAGGCTCCGCCTCGACCCCCTCTTTCTTCCACCCCGAGCCACGCCACCGCGGGAGTCCCACATCGCCGCCACGAGCCGTCTTCCCTGAGCATGGCCGCCGGACTCCATCGACGGATTTGTCGCCTTCCGGTCGTCCCCGAGCCAGCTGAGCCTGTCGTCAGCCTCACCATGAGCTCCCGGTCCTTTCCCCCTTAACCACGTCATCGTTTTTGTCCCGTAGCCACTGCCCCGCGAGTAACCGGAGCTGCCGTCCGCCATGGACATTGAGCCACACGCTCCCGAGCTTCGCTTGCTCGCCCTAGTGGCACAGACGTGCTTCTGGTGACCCCACGACGCCGTCTATGCCCTTGGATGAGCTCCCTGTGCTCCGCCACGCCGCGCCCGTGCAAACCCGTAGCTGCGCCGCCTCCAAAGCTCGTTGCCGGCGAGATTCCGGCCGCCCCACGACCCCCTGTATGGCCCATTGGATGCCCCCGAGCAAGGGCTTCTCCCTGATGCTTTCTGCACGACAAACCGCGGCCCCTAGCGCTTTCCTGACGCACGTCCGCCGCGGCAAATGGTCGCCGGCGGCTGAACGCCGGCGGGCCGACGTGGCAACGTAGTTAACTGCTAATGACGAGGCTAACTAACCCCCTCTCTCACTGACTACTGGGCCCCATGCCCTTAACTAACACCAGTTTAATTTCTGTTTAGTTTTATTTAATCACAGTGGCCCCACGCATCGGTGTTGACCTTGCTGACGTGGCCATTGACTGGCCCCACCTGTCTGTGACCTAGGCAGCACTTGGTCACTTACCAGTGGACCCCATTGGTCAGGTTTGACCCGCACAAGCCCCTGTTGACCTGTTGACGTCAGCATGACCTGATGCTGACGCAGTAATACATTTTCTGGATTTATTAATAATCAGGAAATTCCAGAAAATGTTCAAAACTTCTAAAAATCACAGAAAATAATCTATAACTCAGATAGAAAAGATTTATGTATGAAAAATGATCAGAAAAATCCAAAGAATCTGAATCTGGCATTTTCATGCATGTTGGAACAACTTAAAGTTGCTATTTAGGACAATCCAATTAAATGGCATTTAAGAAATCACATATGGAGTTTGAATTTGAACCTAGGGTTCAAACCAACTCCATTTAATCTGTTGCTAGTTGCATTAGCTGAAAACACAGCATATTGACATGTCATGATCATGCATCATATTGTGCATTGCATTGATTGTGTTCTTTTTGTGTTTGCCGGTGGTTATCCCCTCTCGATAGATGTGTTCCGACGATGAGTTCGATGACACCGATGAAGAGCTATACTATCTTCAGAAGTGCCAGGCAAGCAAAAACCCCTTGTTCATTCCGATACAATCCCACTCTTTTACTGCATTAGGACAACAACGATTCAACTGTTACATGTTGCGGTAGTTGAACCCCTTTCCTCTGCATGACCTGTCATTGCCACAGTAAATAGATGAAACCCACTAGCATGAGTAGGAGTTGTTTGAGCCCTGATGTGCCTACTCATTCATGCTTGTTTATCATGCCTGCTACTGCTTAGAGTTGAGTCGGGTCTGATTCATCGGGGATGAATTGGAATGGCGATGAACATGTCCTACTGTGTGTGAGCTAAGTGTGTGAACACGATTTGGTAAAGGTAGCGGTGAGAGGCCATGTAGGAGTACATGGTGGGTTGTCTCATTGAAACCGTCCTCAGGAACTGAGTTCTGTGTTTGTGATCCATGAACAGCTACTACCACTCATTGGGATCCTTAATCGATCCTCTCGACTTATTAACTGCCCTAGTCCTCTGTCCAGGAGTTGCAACTAGTTTCTGGTGTTTATAGGATATGTGTTGGCGGCCGTGCGTAGCGCTGACCCTAGGGGTGGGCTATGATGCGGTAGATACACCGTGGCACGGTGTACCGGGTGCCCGTTTGGTGTCTCAGGAACCCTGCACACATCGTTTGGGGCTGTGAACGAAACTCCGGCCGGATCTCCTCGCGGATGGAACCCGAATAGGCGATAAACCTGGACTAGAGACTTGTGTGGTTAGTCAGGTCGTGGCCGACACCCTCGCCAGGCTTCCGCTTGAAGGTTGCCGAGATACATGACGTGTATATGGTGATAAGTGGTGGGAGCGTGTGTGAAGAAGTACACCCCTGCAGGGTTATCATTATCTATTCGAATAGCCGGATTCCTCGGATATGGAAACTTGGACCCCTTGCATAGTTCATAGACAAGTTAAAGTGGATACTCTAAATGCGCAAGATAAGCGTGAGTGCTATGGATGGCGTTCTCGTAGGGAGAAGGGAGCAGATCCATAGTGGTGTATTGATATGGTGAATATGTGGACTCATGTGCGCCACCTCAAAGAGTTGCTTGCAGTCGTAGTTCAGGTTAGCCACTGAGTCAAAGCTGGCTTGCTGCAGTTAAACTCCACTACTTTGTTGATACCGATGCATATGTAGTTAGTTCTGATGTAAGTCTTGCTGGGTACATTTGTACTCACGTTTGCTTAATTTATGTTTCGCAGAGAGACTTCAGTCTTGCTTGTAGTTCCATGTGGACTTCGACGTTTAGCTTGATACCTCAGCTACGATCTTGTGCCCTCGGCAGGATCTGGTAGATAGTCAAGCTTCTCAACCTTTTTCATTTGTAGATGTATGTACCCAGACATGTTAAGCTTCCGCATGTGCCTTGATTTGTATGCTCTGAATGATGGGTCATGAGACCCATGTTTGTAATATCTCGCTCCTCAGAGCCTAATGAATAAATACTTGAGTCGTAGAGTTATGTTGTGATGCCATGTTGTATTTACCCATATCGAGCATATTGTGTGTATGATTGAAATGCTTGGTATGTGTGGGATCTGACAATCTAGTTGTTTATCCTTGGCAGCCTATCTTATGGGGAAATGTAGTCTAGTGCTTCCATGAGCCATAGTAGTCCGCTACAGTCCGGTTCACCGGAGTCCTGCTAGCCCAGCACTACTGCTCAGGACACTTGACTGGCCGGCATGTGTTTCACTTCATTCCTGTGTCTGTCCCTTCGGGGAAATGTCACGCGGTGACATCCGGAGTCCTGCCTAGCCTGCTACAGCCCGGTTTTCCGAAGTCCTGTTAGCCCAGTGCTACAGCCCGGATTCACACACTGTTGACCGACATGCTCGATGTGATTCATGTATGCCTGTCCCCATAGGTTGGTGCCGCTTTGGGTGCACGACTAGCCATGTCGGCCCAGGTTCTCTGTCATACGGGTGCTAGCGACACTATCATATACGTGAGCCAAAAGGCGCAAACAGTCCCGGGCCATGGTAAGGCGACACCCGTGGGAATACCGTGCGTGAGGCCGCAAAGTGATATGAGGTGTTACCGGCTAGATCGGTGTGACTTGGAATCGGGGTCCTGACATCACGAATTCCCAGAAGGGTTTAAACCCGTAAACATCGAATCATACGATGGATCAACTGACCCCGCGGTGTGGATCTAGGACTTTATTCTCCACATTCACTTGGCTCGTGGATATGACCTCCACGCCATCAAATACCTCCCGTTAAAACTGAAAGGGCCAGCTCGACACTGGTTAAACAGTCTGCCTGGAAATTCTATTGGCAGCTGGGAGGACTTGGAAGAAGCCTTCCTCGACAACTTCCAAGGTACATATGTCTGGCCACCAGATGCCGATGACTTAGGTCACATAGTTCAACAGCCTGGGGAGTCAGCCAGGAAAATCTGGACTAGGTTCCTAACTAAAAAGAACCAGATCATCGATTGTCCGGATGCTGAAGCCCTCGCGGCCTTTAAACATAGCATCCGTGACGAATGGCTTGCCCGCCACCTCGGCCAGGAAAAGCCGAAGTCCATGGTAGCCCTCACGGCACTCATGACCCGCTTTTGTGCGGGCGAGGACAGTTGGCTGGCCCATAGCAAAAATACAGCAAATGAAACGGGCACCTCCGAGGCCAAAAATAGCAGCGGCAAGCTCCGACGCAGTAGGCACAAACGTCGAAGCAATAGCGATAACACCGATGACACCGCAGTCAACACCGGTTTCAGTGGCTCCAAGTCCGGTCAGCGAAAGAAGCCATATAAAAGAAACAATCAAGGACCATCCAGCTTGGACCGCATACTCGATCGTCCGTGCCAGATCCATGGCACCCCAAACAAACCAGCCAATCATACCAACATAGATTGTTGGGTTTTCAAACAGACCAGCAAATTAAACACCGAGAATAAGGAAAAGGGATCGCAAAGCGAGGACGATGACGAAGAGCCCCGGCAGCCAAACATAGGGGGACAAAAGAAGTTTCCCCCTCAAGGTCAAAACGGTGAACATGATATACGCTACACACACCCCCAAGAGGGAGCACAAGCGCGCGCTCAGGGACGTCTATGCGATAGAGCCAATCGCCCCAAAATTCAATCCATGGTCATCATGCCCAATCACTTTTGATCATCAGGATCATCCGACCAGTATCCGTCATGGTGGTTCAGCCGCAGTGGTCCTCGACCCAATCATTGATGGATTCCACCTGACGCGAGTCCTCATGGACGGCGGTAGCAGCCTCAATCTGCTCTATCAGGACACAATGCGCAAAACGGGCATTAATCCATCACGGATCAAGCCCACAAAGACTACCTTTAAAGGAGTCATACCAGGCGTAGAGGCCCGCTGTATGGGCTCAATCACATTGGAGGTTGTCTTTGGATCGCCGGACAACTTCCGAAGCGAGGAGTTAATCTTCGATATTGTCCCCTTTCGCAGCGGCTATCACGCACTGCTCGGACGAACCGCATTTGCCCGATTCAACGCTGTACCACACTATGCCTATCTCAAGCTCAAGATGCCAGGACCACGCGGCATCATAAGAGTTAATGGAAACACGGAACGCTCCCTCCGTACTGAGGAGCGCACTGCTGCCTTAGCAGCAGAAGTACAGAGCGGCCTTTTCAAACAGAACCTCAATTTGGCGGCCGATCCCCCGGACACGGTTAAGAGAGTCCGGACTACTCTGCAGCAGGACAGCTCAGCTCGTCAAGAGCTCCACTAGCAATTCGGCCTCCGTCCCAGTCCCGATCAAGTAGTGGCGCTCGTACCGCGCGTACATAACTACACACTCAAGATACCATGGGCATAGACAGAGGCATAACTAGCCTGTGATCCACAATACGGCTCGACCGCTCCCAGACACACATACCCTCACTGTTTCCTTTTCTCCTTTTTAGGTTTTCTTTCCACAAGTTCCCCCTGGTGGCCCAATCAACGGTTCTTTCAAAGGATAAATATACCAAGATGGCATGAAGCACAGACGTATAATGGAATTTTTAGGTGGTTTCTTTAACAACCACTGTACCTGTTCTCAGGACCCACACGCAACTCTCTCTTCATCATGGCTTAGCCCGTTGCTTATTGCACTATTTGTATTAATGTGCTTCAACCTATTAATCAAATTATAATGAAAACAGTTTGCGGCCCAAATTCTGCGGCCTTGGCTCATTACCCTTGCTCTTTTTTCTGTTTTCATTTTTCTATTGATAACCTTATCAAATAGCACCCGTACACTTTGGTACGTTCCAATTTGCCAGGGGCTTCATAGCGCCCCACAACACGGCAACAAAGTCAAACACTTTCTACTGTTCGGACGCCGAATTTAGCACTGGCTCCAAATCATGTCTTTGGTCAATAGTGGGTTGCCCGGCTCCTGTGCTTGCTACCCTATGTTCCGCTACATCGGCTAGGGTAGTAAAGGGAGAACTACTATGATTGTCCCCTGGTTTATCCGGATGAGCACCTTAGTAGAGAAAGCCGGAAACTGACTGTCATGATGTGGCGAGAGCCGGTCAGCTCTTTGGACGTCTCAAATCGTTAGAGATTTTTTCCGCATTATGCGAAGGATTGGTACTTGCCCGATCAGGTGTTTATAGCTTACTATTTCGGATACTAGGGGCTGCACCTAAATTTTTATCGTCAAACTCCTATGGATAAGTGAGGGTGTTCAAGCCGAATAGTCCGATTGCCTGGTTCGCTGCGCTAAACACCTCCTTCAAGGACCAAACAAATTGGATCAAGAGTGTTTATATTATATCCCGAACACCCCCGTACTTCCTACGTGGGGGCAGAAGCCAACGACTGGCCAACTCTTAGATTTCACACAATACGGCCGCACAGGAGGTGGAAATTTTTAAACAAACATTATATTACAAAATTTGTTTCATCATACAAGGCAGAGACAACATGAATATATTCATTCAAAAATAATGTCTTGCGCACATTGTGTCACCACAATGCGGGACCCCTCTAGGACGTCTTCAAAATACCACTCCGGCTTGCGATGCTCCTTGCCTTTAGGTGGCCTCTCGGTCAGAAGCTTGACGGCATCCATCTTCGCCCACCACACCTTGACGCGGGAGAAGGCCATGCGCACGCCCTCGATGCAGGCCGACCTCTTGACGATGTCCAGCCGAGGGCAGGCACCTATCAGTCGCTTCACGAGTCTGAAGTAGCTGCCGGGCATAGCTTTGGCAGGCCACTCCCAGATTATCAAAACCTTCATGGCCAGTTCGGCCACCCTATGCAGCTCGACCAGCTGTTTTAGCTGATCGGTGAAGGGCACTGGATGCTCTGGCACAAGGTATTGCGACCAGAACAACTTCTTCGTCGAGCTCCCTTCTTCGGCTCGGAAGAACTCCGTAGCGTCGGACACACTGCACGGAAGATCTACAAACGCCCCTGGAGAACTCCAAATCCGGGTTAGTAAGAAATACTTCTCCTTCACACACTTGCTTTGCATACTAAACGCCTTACCCACCGCGATCTTCTTGGCCTCCTGTATCTCCGGGAGGGCACCCTGGGCTTCAACTCGGGCCGCTTCCGCGCTTTGACGAGCCTTGGCGAGTTTGGTCTCTCGAGCCGAAACATCGCCCTCCAAGGTCTCATACTTCTTCACAGTGTCCTAGAGCTCTTGCTGGACCTCGTTCAGCCTGGCCTTAAGCTTCTTATGAGCGGCCTGCTCCTTGACAGCTTTCCCCTCGGCCTCGGCCAGGGCCTTTTTAAGGGCCTCGACCTCGGTCGTCGCTCCTACACATACCATGACACTACGGTCAATATACATCATTTATTCTTTCCTAATATATAGCGAGTCATTGCATACCTTGCTGGTCTTCCAGCTGCTTCCTCGCTTGGCCGAGCTCCTCCTCGCCCCGCTCTAGTCTCTGCTCTAGTCCGGAGACTTCGGCAGTGTGTGAGGTCGCAACGAGGACAAAGGAGATCCAGTTGCGAATAAACCTTCTGAGACACAGTCCAAGCGCCGGCGCCCTAAACGCCGCTCTAAGCCTCGTCGCTCAAATGATGGCAACACTGGCACCAGAGAAAATAGTACTCTGGGCGACGCCGAAAACAATGAAGACCCTGTCGGGGCTGCATTCGAACAAGAGGAATAAGACAACGGGCAAGATAACCCTGATAAACAGGCCATGCCCAATGACCCAGACGATGATATTTATCGTCCAGTCTCCGAGGATGATGAGAGCCTCGGCAATGAGGACTTCATCGTGCCTGAGGCACCCCTCGAGCAGGAGCGCTTCAAGCTCCAGCTAATAGCCACTGCAAGAAGCCTGAAGAAGAAGAAGCAGCAGCTCCAAGCTGATCAAAACCTGCTGATTGACAGGTGGACTGATGTCCTGGCAGCCAAGGAATACGGCCTCGAGCGCCCAGCCAAGAGTTACCCAAAGCGCAGACTGCTACCTCAGTTCGATGAGGAGGCACCAGATCCCATACCTCCCTCACGCAATGCGGACCGACCACCACGTGGTCGGGATAGTGCGGTGGACCGACCACCCCGCGGTCGGGATAAAATGGCAACTCAGGCCGAACAACAGCCCGCCCCATCGCCTCGCAAAAACAGGGACATAACAGCTCGGGACCATACATACGACCTTCGGCAGGAGCTGGATAGTAGAGCAGGGCACACCAGATCAATCTACGGATTGCGAGGACGCTTCCTGTCTCGGGATGACGGCTACCTATTTGGACGTGACAAACCTAGTCACACCCGGGCTGATAACCACAGACGGACTTCATCGGAGGTGCACCGTGACACGGCCCGATATAGAGGCGCCGCACACCCTCTCTGCTTCACAGATGAGGTGCTGGATCACGAATTCCCCGAGGGATTCAAGCCCATCAATATTGAATCATACGACGGAACAACCGATCCCGCCGTATGGATTGAGGACTTTATTCTACACATCCACATGGCCCGTGGAGACGACCTCCACGCCATCAAATACCTCCTACTAAAGCTCAAAGGGCCAGCTCGACACTGGCTAAACAGCCTGCTGATACGTCTCCAACGTATCTATAATTTTTGATTGCTCCATGCTATATTACCTACTATTTTGGACTATATTGGGCTTTATTTTCCACTTTTATATTATTTTTGGGACTAACCTATTAACCGGAGGCCCAGCCCAGAATTGCTGTTTTTTGCCTATTTCAGTGTTTCGGAGAAACCAAATATCAAACAGAGTCCAAACGGAATGAAACCTTCGGGAATGCGATTTTCTCATTAGATAAGACCCAGGAGACTTGGACCCTCCGTCAAGAAAGCCACGAGGCGGTCACGAGGGTGGAGGGCGCGCCCCCTACCTCGTGGGCCCCTTGAAGCTCCACCAACATACTCCTTCCTCCTATATACACCTACGTACCCCCAAAGATCAGATACGGAGCCAAAAACCTAATTCCACCACCGCAACTTTCTGTATCCACGAGATCTCATCTTGGGGCCTGTTCCGGAGCTCCGCCGGAGGGGGCATCGATCATGGAGGGCTTCTACATCATCATCCAAGCCCCTCCGATGAAGTGTGAGTAGTTTACTTCAGACCTACGGGTCCATAGTTAGTAGCTAGATGTCTTCTTCTCTCTTTTTGGATCTCAATACAATGTTCTCCCCCTCTCTCGCGGAGATCTATTCGATGTAATCTTCTTTTTGCGGTGTGTTTGTTGAGATCGATGAATTGTGGGTTTACGATCCAGTCTATCTATGAATAATATTTGAATCTTCTCTGAATTCTTTTATGTATGATTGGTTATCTTTGCAAGTCTCTTCGAATTATCAGTTTGGTTTGGCCTACTAGATTGGTTTTTCTTGCCATGGGAGAAGTGCTTAGCTTTGGGTTCGATCTTGCGGTGTCCTTTCCCAGTGATAGAAGGGGCAGCAAGGCACGTATTGTATTTTTGCCATCGAGGATAAAAAGATGGGGTTTTTATCATATTGCATGAAACTATCCCTCTACATCATGTCATATTGCTTAAGGCGTTACTCTGTTTTTAACTTAATACTCTAGATGCATGCTGGATAGTGGTCAATGAGTGGAGTAATAGTAGTAGATGCAGGCATGAGTCGATCTACTTGTCTCGGACGTGATGCCTATATACATGATCATACCTAGATATTCTCATAACTATGCTCAATTCTGTCAATTTCTCAATAGTAATTTCTTCACCCACCGTAGAATACTTATGCTCTTGAGAGAAGCCACTAGTGAAACCTATGCCCCCCGGGTCTCTTTCTCATCATATCAATCTCCATCACTTTATTATTGCTTTGCTTTTTTACTTTGCCTTTTACTTTTCACTTTGCATCTCTATACCAAAAATACCAAAAATATCATTTATCATCTCTATCAGATCTCACTTTCGTAAGTGACCGTGAAGGGATTGACAACCCCTAAGCGCGTTGGTTGCATTGAGCTATTGTTTTTGTGTAGGTACAAGGGACTCGCGCGTAGCCTCCTACTGGATTGATACCTTGGTTCTCAAAAACTGAGGGAAATACTTACGCTACTTTGCTGCATCATCCTCTCGTCTTCGGGGAAATCCAGCGCAGTGCTCAAGAGGTAGCAAGAAGAATTTCTGGCGCCGTTGCCGGGGAGTCTGTGCAAAAGTCAACATACCAAGTACCCATCACAATCCCTATCTCCCGCATTACATTATTTGCCATTTGCCTCTCGTTTTCCTCTCCCCCACTTCACCCTTGCCGTTTTATTCGCCCTCTCTCTCTCTATCCTCCCTCTCTATTTGCCTCTTTTGCCCGTTTGCTTTTTGTTTGCTCATGTGTTGGATTGCTTGTTTGTCACGATGGCTCTTACTAGATTCAGTGATCTTCACCTTAAAAGGTTAGAGGAGATCGAAAACAACGTCAGGAAGTTTATCGTTTTGCAATTTGAGCATAATAATTTGTTTAGAAATGAGCTTAAGGAACAAAAAGTTTTATGAGTTATATGAATAAAGAGCTCGATGATATGTCTAAAGAATTTGATGGTATAAGATCCCAAATTGCTCGTCTTGAAAAATTAACTGCTGAAATTTCGGATATGCAAGCTACCTTAGTCAATAAGATGGCCGCTAAACCAGATTCCTATGAAAATCAAGTTGAAGATCTAAAAGTTATTGATGTATCTCCTATTAAATCTTTGTTTTGCAATATTAATCTTGATAATGATGGGACTGAATATGATCCACCTTTACCTAGAAGGCGTTCTAAAAATTCGGAGTATTTAGATCTTGATGGTGAAATTGATAAAAGTGGGATTAAAAGAAATAAAACCCTAGATGATGCTAAACCCACTATATTGGATTTCAAGGAATTTAATTATGAAAATTGCTCTTTAATTGATTGTATTTCCTTGTTGCAATCCGTGCTAAATTCTCCTCGTGCTTATAGTCAAAATAAAGCCTTTACTGAACATATCGTTGATGCCTTGATGCAATCTTATGAAGAAAAACTTGAGTTGAAAGTTTCTATCCCTAGAAAACTTTATGATGAGTGGGAACGTACTATTAAAATTAAAATTAAAGATTATGAGTTTTATGCTTTGTGTGATTTGGGTGCTAGTGTCTCTACTATTCCCAATTTTTTTTGTGATTTGCTAGATTTCCGTGATTTTGATGATTGCTCTCTAAACTTGCATCTTGCGGATTCCACTATTAAGAAACCTATGGGAAGAATTAATGATGTTCTTATTTTTTCAAATAGGAATTATGTGCCCTTAGATTTTTCGTTCTTGATATAGATTGCAATCCTTCTTGCCCTATTATTCTCGGTAGACCTTTCCTTAGAACGGTTGGTGCAATTATTGAGATGAAGAAAGGGAATATTAGATTTCAATTTCCAATAAAAAAGGGCATGGAACACTTCCCTAGAAATAAAATAAAATTACCATATGAATCTATCATGAGAGCCACTTATGGATTGCCTACCAAAGATGACAATACCTAGATCTATTCTTACTTGTCATGCCTAGCTAGGGGCGTTAAACGATAGCGCTTGTTGGGAGGCAACCCAATTTTATTTTTATTCCTTTCTTTTTGCTCCTGGTTAGTAATAAATAAATTATTTAGCCTCTGTTTTGGTTGTGTTTTTTTGTGTTTAATTAGTGTTTGTGCCAAGTAGGACCGTTGGGAAGACTTGGGGAAAGTCTTGTAGAACTTGCTGTGAAAAACAGAAACTTTAGCGCTCACAAGAACTGCTGTAATTTTTATTTGGAGAGTGATATTTAGTTAATTCTTTTTGCAGATGATTAATAGATAAATTCCTCACGTCCATAAATTTATTTTAGAATTTTTGGGGTTCCAGATCTTGCGCTAGATACAGATTACTACAGAGTGTCCTGTTTTTGACAGATTCTGTTTTTCGTGTGTTGCTTATTTTGATGAATCTATGGCTAGTAAAATAGTTTATAAACCATAGAGAAGTTGGAATACAGTAGGTTTAACACCAATATAAATAAAGAATGATTTAATTACAGTACTTTGAAGTGGTCTTTTGTTTTCTTTCGCTAACGGAGCTCACGAGATTTTCTACTTTAAGTTTTGTGTTGTGAAGTTTTCAAGTTTTGGGTAAAGATTTGATGGATTATGGAACAAGGAGTGGCAAGAGCCTAAGCTTGGGGATGACCATGGCACCGCCAAGATAATCCAAGGACACCAAAAAGTCAAAGCTTGGGGATGCCCCGGAAGGCATCCCCTCTTTCGTCTACTTCTATCGGTAACTTTACTTGGAGCTATATTTTTATTCACCACATGATATGTGTTTTGCTTGGACCGTCTTTTATGATTTGAGGCTTTGCTTGTTAGTCTACCACAATCATCCTTTCTGTACACACCTTTTGAGAGAGCCATACATAATTTGGAATTTGATAGAATACTCTATGTGCTTCACTTATATCTTTTGAGCTCTATAGTTTTACTCTAGTGCTTCACTTATATCTTTTGAGTTTTATAGTTTTGCTCTAGTGCTTCACTTATATATTTTAGAGCATGGTGGTGGATTTGTTTTATAGAAACTACTGATCTCTCATGCTTCACTTAGATTATTTTGAGAGTCTTAATAGCATGGTAATTTGCTTAATAATAATATGCTTGGTATTCAAGATTTGTAAAACTTTCTTTTGAGTGCGTTGAATACTAAGAAAAAAATTGGTGCTTGATAATTGTTTTGAGATATGAGGATGGTGATATTAGAGTCATGCTAGTTGAGTAGTTGTGAATTTTAGAAATGCTTGTGTTAAAGTTTGTGATTCCCGTAGCATGCACGTATGGTGAACCGTTATGTGATGAAGTCGGAGCATGATTTATTTATTGATTGTCTTCCTTATGAGTGGCGGTCGGGGATGAGCGATGGTCTTTTCCTACCAATCTATCCCCCT
The DNA here is from genome assembly GCF_018294505.1 of Triticum aestivum. Lineage (NCBI taxonomy): Eukaryota > Viridiplantae > Streptophyta > Magnoliopsida > Poales > Poaceae > Triticum > Triticum aestivum. Next base: position 478,605,952 of record NC_057803.1, read on the forward strand.
AGGAGCATGCACGTAATACTTTGCTTTGATAACTTCTAGATTTTTGCAATAAGTATATGAGTTCTTTTTGACTAATGTTGAGTCCATGGATTATACGCACTTTCCTTCCTTCCACCATTGCTAGCCTCTCTAATACCGCACACTTTTCGCTGGTATCATACACCCACCAAATACCTTCCTCAAAACAGCCACCATACCTACCTATCATGTCATTTCCATAGCCATTCCGAGATATATTGCCATGCAACTTTCCACCATTCCGTTCATTATGACACGCTCCATCATTGTCATATTGCTAGCATGATCATGTAGTTGACATCGTATTTGTGGCAAAGCCACCGTTCATAATTCTTTCATACATGTCACTCTTGATTCATTGCATATCCCGGTACACCGCCGGAGGCATTCATATAGAGTCATATTTTGTTCTAAGTATTGAGTTGTAATTGTTGAGTTGTAAGAAAAATAAAAAGTGTGATGATCATCATTTTTAGAGCATTGTCCCAAGTGAGGAAAGGATGATGGAGACTATGATTCCCCCACAAGTCGGGATGAGACTCCGGACGAAAAACAAAAAAAAAAGAGAGAAAAAGAGAGAAGGGACAATGTTACTATCCTTTTACCACACTTGTGCTTCAAAGTAGCACCATGATCTTCATGATAGAGAGTCTCTCATTCCGTCACTTTCATATACTAGTGGGAATTTTTCATTATAGAACTTGGCTTGTATATTCCAATGATGGGCTTCCTAAAAATGCCCTAGGTCTTCATGAGCAAGCGAGTTGGATGCACACCCACTTAGTTTCTTTTGTTGAGCTTTCATATACTTATAGCTCTAGTGCATCCGTTGCATGGCAATCCCTACTCACTCACATTGATATATATTGATGGGCATCTCCATAGCTCGTTGATACACCTAGTTGATGTGAGACTATCTTCCCCTCTTTTTGTCTTCTCCACAACCACCATTCTATTCCACATATAGTGCTATATCCATGGCTCACGCTCATGTATTGCGTGAAGATCGAAAAAGTTTTGAAAATGTCAAAAGTATGAAGCAATTGCTTGGCTTGTCATCGGGGTTGTGCATGATTTAAATACTTTGTGTGGTGAAGATAGAGCATAGCCAGACTATATGATTTTGTAGGGATAGCTTTCTTTGGCCATGTTCTTTTGAGAAGACATAATTTCTTTGTTAGTATGCTTGAAGTATTATCATTTTTATGTCAACATGAACTTTTGTCTTGAATCTTTTGAATCTGAATATTCATACCACAATTAAGAAGATTTACATTGAAATTATGCCAAGTAGCACTCCGCATCAAAAATTCTGTTTTTACCATTTACCTACTCAAGGACGAGCAGGAATTAAGCTTGGGGATGCTTGATACGTCTCCAACGTATCTATAATTTTTGATTGCTCCATGCTATATTACCTAATGTTTTGGACTATATTGGGCTTTATTTTCCACTTTTATATTATTTTTGGGACTAACCTATTAACCGGAGGCCCAGCACAGAATTGCTGTTTTTTTGCTTATTTCAGTGTTTCGGAGAAACAGAATATCAAATGGAGTCCAAACGGAATGAAACCTTCGGGAACGCGATTTTCTCATCAGATTAGATCCAGGAGACTTGGACCCTTCGTAAAGAAAGCCACGAGGCGGTCACGAGGGTGGAGGGCGCGCCCCCTGCCTCGTGGGCCCCTCGAAGCTCCACCGACATACTCCTTCCTCCTATATATACCTACGTACCCCAAACGATCAGATACGGAGCCAAAAACCTAATTCCACCGCCGCAACTTTCTGTATCCATGAGATCCCATCTTGGGGCCTATTCCGGAGCTCCGCCGGAGGGGTCATCGATCACGGAGGGCTTCTACATCATCATCCAAGCCCCTCCGATGAAGTGTGAGTAGTTTACTTCAGACCTATGGGTCCATAGTTAGTAGCTAGATGTCTTCTTCTCTCTTTTTGGATCTCAATACAATGTTCTCCCCCTCTCTCGTGGAGATCTATTCGATGTAATCTTCTTTTTGCGGTGTGTTTGTTGAGACCGATGAATTGTGGGTTTATGATCTAGTCTATCTATGAATAATATTTGAATCTTCTCTGAATTCTTTTATGTATGATTGGTTATCTTCGCAAGTCTCTTCGAATTATCAGTTTGGTTTGGCCTACTAGATTGGTTTTTCTTGCCATGGGAGAAGTGCTTAGCTTTGTGTTCGATCTTGTGGTGTCCTTTCCCAGTGACAGCAGGGGCAGCAAGGCACGTATTGTATTGTTGCCATCGAGGATAACAAGATGGTTTTTTTATCATATTGCATGCAACTATCCCTCTACATCATGTCATCTTGCTTAAGGCGTTACTCTGTTTTTAACTTAATACTCTAGATGCATGCTGGATAGCGGTCGATGAGTGGAGTAATAGTAGTAGATGCAGGCAGGAGTCGGTCTACTTGTCTCGGACGTGATGCCTATATACATGATCATACCTAGATATTCTCATAACTATGCTCAATTTTGTCAATTGCTCAACACTAATTTGTTCACCCATCGTAGAATACTTATGCCCTTGAGAGACGCCACTAGTGAAACCTATGGCCCCCGGGTCTCTTTCTCATCATATCAATCTCCATCACTTTATTGTTGCTTTGCTTTTTTACTTTGCCTTTTACTTTTCACTTTGCATCTTTATACCAAAATACCAAAAATATCATTTATCATCTCTATCAGATCTCACTTTAGTAAGTGACCGTGAAGGGATTGACAACCCTTAAGCGCATTGGTTGCGTTGAGCTATTGTTTTTGTGTAGGTATGAGGGACTCGCGCGTAGCCTCCTACTGGATTGATACCTTGGTTCTCAAAAACTGAGGGAAATACTTACGCTACTTTGCTGCATCATCCTCTCCTCTTCGGGGAAATCCAACACAGTGCTCAAGAGGTAGCACTTGCCCGAAAATTCCATCGGCTGCTGGGAGGACTTGGAAGAGGCCTTCCTTGACAACTTCCAGGGTACATATGTTTGGCCACCCGATGTCGATGACTTAAGCCACATAGTTCAACAACCTGGAGAATCATCCAGAAAATTCTGGACTAGGTTCCTAACCAAAAAGAACCAGATCGTTGACTGTCCGGATGCCGAAGCCCTAGCAGCCTTTAAACACAGCATCCGTGATGAATGGCTAGCATGCCACCTTGGCCAAGAAAAGCTGAAGTCCATGGCAGCCCTTACGGCACTCATGACCCGCTTTTGCGCGGGTGAGGATAGATGGCTGGCTCGTAGTAAAAACACAGCCAGCGAGATAGGCCCCTCCGAGGCCAAGAACAGCTCCGGCAAGCTCCGGCGCAACAGACACAAACACCAAAGCAATGGCGACAACATCGATGACACCACCGTTAATGCCGGATTCAGCGGCTCCAAGTCCAGCCAGCGAAAGAAGCCCTACAAAAGGAATAGTGAGGGACCATCCAGCCTGGATCGCATACTCGATCGTCCGTGCCAGATACATGGTACCCCAGATAAACAAGCCAATCACACCAACAGAGACTATTTGGTTTTCAAACAGGCTGGCAAGTTAAATGCAGAAAACAAAGAAAAGGGATCACAAAGTGAGGACGAGGACGAGGAGCCCCGACAGCCGAACACTGCGGGGCAGAAGAAATTTCCCCCTCAAGTCAAAATGGTGAACATGATATACGCTACACACATCCCCAAAAGGGAGCGCAAGCGAGCACTCAGGGATGTCTATGCGGTAGAGCCAGTCGCCCCAAAATTCAATCCGTGGTCACCGTTCCTGATCACCTTCGATCGTCGAGATCACCCAACTAGTATCCGCCATGGTGGTTCAGCCACACTAGTCCTTGACCCAATTATCGATGGGTTTCACCTAACACATGTCCTGATGGACGGTGGTAGAAGCCTCAACCTGCTTTATCAGGACACAGTGCGGAAGATGGGCATTAACCCCTCACGAATCAAACCAACAAAGACTACCTTTAAATGAGTCATACCAGGTGTAGAGGCCCGCTGTACGGGCTCAATCAGGCTGGAGGTGGTCTTCGGTTCTCCGGAAAACTTCCGAAGTGAAGAGTTAATCTTCGATATCGTCTCCTTCCGCAGTGGCTACCACGCACTGCTCGGACGAACCGCGTTTGCTAGATTCAATGTAGTGCCACACTATGCTTATCTCAAACTCAAGATGCCTGGTCCACGCGGCGTCATAACAGTCAATGGCAATATTGAATGCTCCCTCCGAACAGAAGAGCACGCCGCCGCCCTAGCAGCAGAGGTACAGAGCGGCCTTCTCAAGCAGCACCATAGTACGGCTGCCGAGCCCCTGGACATCATTAAGAGGTTCCGGACTACACTGCAACATGACAACGCAGTTCGTCAAGAACTCGATTAGCAATTCGGCCTCCGTCACAGTCCCAATGAAGTAGTGGCATTCGTACCACGCGTACATAATTACGCACTCAAAATTCCATGGACATTAACGGAGGCACAAGCTAGCCCGGGATCTACAGTTCGGCTAGACCGATCCCGGACACACATATAACTTTACTATTTCCTTTTCCCCTTTTTTGCAGGTTTATCTCATGCAAGCCTCTTTCGATGGCCTGATTTATGGTCCTGTCAAAGGACAAATACACTGGATCGACATGGAGCAGAGGTGCACAGGGGCGGCCCTAGAGGCCAATCCAATGATTACTCTAACCGTTCTCGGGACCCACGCGCAGCTCGCCTCCGGTTGTGGCATGTCGAATAGCCATTTGCTTATTGCATTATTTTGTACCAATGTGCTTGGACGCATTAACCCAACTATAATGGAAACAATTCATGATCCAAGTTCAAGGGCCCCAAATCCTATCTCTGTTCTCCCTCTGTTTTCCTTTATATTACTTATTTCCTAGCAACCGTACACTCTGGTACGCTTCACATTTGCCAGGGCCTCCCCATCGCCCCATGATACGGCAACAAAGTCCAAACACTCCTTAAAGATAAGTTTGGCACCCCTTATATGCACTGGCTCCGAATCATGTCTTTGGTCAATAGTTGGGTTGCCCGACTCCTGTGCTTGCTACCCTACGTTCCGCTAAATCGGCTAGGGTAGTAAAGGGAGAACTACTGCAATTGTGCCCTGGCCTTGACCAGATGAGCGCCTCAGTAGAGAAAGCCGAAAACTGACTGTCATGATATGGCGAGAGCCGATCAGCTATTCGAGGGTTACAAATCATTGGAGATTTTTTCCGCATTATGCAAAAGATCGGCACTTCCCGATCAGATGCTGATAGCACTCTGGTTTGAACCAGGGGCTGCGCCCATGCTTTATTATAAAATTCCTATGGCTAAGTGAGGGTGTTTAAGCCGTCTAGTCTGATTGCCTTGTTTGTTGTGCTAAACAACTCCTTTAAGGACCATATAATTGGATCAAGATTGTTTAGATTCCATCCTGAACACCTCCGTACTACCTACGTGAGGGCAGAAGCCGACGACTGGCCAACCCTCAGATTACATACAACACGACCGCACAGGAGGAAACAATTAAAGCATAACAAAATTACATTACCAAAACAGGCTTTGTTTTTCTTAATACAAGGCAAGGTCAACATGAATACATTTATTCAAATACAACGTCATGCGAGCATTGTGCTGTCGCAAGGCGAGACCCCTCCAGGACATCCGCAAAATACCGTTCGGGTGTGCGGTGCTCCTTGCCCTCCGGTGGCCCTCTGGTCACCTCAACGGCGTCCATCTTCGCCCACCACATCTTGCAACAGGCAAAGGCAATGCGTGCACCTTCAATGCAAGCCGAGCGCTTGACGACGTCGAGCCGAGGACAGGTGTTCACCATTCGCCTCACGAGTCCGAAGTAGCTGCCCCGCATAGCTTCGGCTGGCCACAACCGGATTATCAAATCCTTAATGGCTAGTTCGGCCACCCTATGCAGCTCCACCAGCTGTTTCAGCTGATCGGTGAAGGACACGAGATGCTCTGGCGCCGCATACTGCGACCAGAATAGCTTCTCCGTAGAACCCCCTCCTTCGGCTCGATAGAACTCTGTGGCGTCTGATACACTGCGTGTGAATCCGCAAAAGCTCCTGGGGAACTCCGAACCCGGGTTAGTAAAAGGTACTGCTTCTCCGCATACTTGCTTTGCATCTTAAATGCCTTACTCGCCGTGATCTTCTTGGCCTCCTGGATCTCCTGAAGGGCGGCCTGGGCCTCATTCCATGCGGTCTCCACGCTCTGACGAGCCTTGGCGAGTTCGGCCCCTTGAACCGACGCATCATGCTCCAAGGCCTCGCATTTTTTCACCGCATCCTGGAGCTCCTGCTGGACTTCTTTGACCTGGGCCTTGAGCTTCTTACAGGCAGCTTGCTGCTGGACAACCTTCTCCACGGCCTCGCCCAGGGCCTTCCTCAGGGCCTCGACCTCGGTCGCGGCTCCTGCACATATCACGACACTACGGTCAATATATAGCGCCTACTCCTTCCGAACACACAACAAGTCTTCACTCACCTTGCTTCTCCTGGAGCCAAACCTTAACCTCGCTGAGCTCGTTCTCGGTCTGCTCCAGCCTCTGCCTCAGTTCAGAGACAGAGGCAGCATGCAAGGTTGCGGACAACAGCGATGCCTGCTTATCCATCCATATTACGTTAGTCTCCTATAACAAAAGATTGATCCTCTATCCGGTTCTTCTTACCGAACATCGGAAAGTGTCTCAAGGGCTACTGTCTACACGGTTTTTTTCTCTTTATTACCTTGAAACCTGTCAACAGGCTGCTGCAGGCTTCACTCAGTCCACTCTTGGCGGACTGAATCTTCTCGATCACCGCATCCATAAGGACACGGTGCTCGTCCAGGACGGAGGCGCCTCGAAGTGCCTCCATCAGGTTATCCGGCGCCCCTGGATGGACAGGGGCCACCGGTGGAAGCGGCGCACCCCCTCCTTCAAAGGGGGCTGCTCGCCCGACTCCGGAGCCATATGGGTCTCCAGAATCGTATTCGGCCGAGGGCCGAACTAGATGCGGCCCTCTTCGCTAGTCTCCTTGGGGATCGGCTCTCCAATGTGTCCCGTCCGGCAGTGGAGGTCTTGCCCTGTGGCGCCTCTCGGACAGCGTCCTGGGCTCCTCCTTGGTTCGTAGCGGTCCTTCGGGATAACACTTCGGTGTCGTCCCTGGCCCCGGGGGAATAAGCAGGCGGTGGCGACATGCTCGCCATCTCTGACGGAGCCAACTAACCTCCATATGAGGATCGCTGGATAAGCTCGCGGGCCGGACTGCAATAGTACAATTAGCTATGTCAAGATAATGAAGAGAAAGGGCCAGATGCGCGCATGAGCGAGCCATGTCACTTACGATGCGGCCTAGGGCTTAGTGCGGGGGCGTCATTCCGGACTGATGTCAACGTCCCACGCGGTGTTGACCGCTGGGACACCCTTCCCCCTCTTGGGCGTTTCCGCCTCCGGATGCGCCGAAGCCGCCCTCTTCTTCTTCCTCTCCTCAGGGGGAGGGTTGTTTTCCTCCTCCTCCTCCTCTTCCTCTCCATTGTCCTCAGGGACGGAGGAATGAGCTTCGTCATGTTCGGACATCACGTACGAAGTGCCCTTGCGACGGGGTCCACTCTTGGCACCCTTAGCCTTCTTCTCCGGCGCCTTATAAGGTGCCGACACCAGCATCTTCGCTAGACGCGAGATGACTGGTTCTTCAGGCAGCGGAGCCGGACACTGGGTTCGCTTCACCCTCTCCATCCTGTCCTAAAAAAGCGACAACAAAAGCTCAGGCATCATCCTTGAAACAAACAAGTGGAGAATGCATCAAAAAAGAAATACCTTGCTAGCGAGGTGTTTAGCGTTGTGCCCACGATCTGAATCTGAGGCAGGCAGTTTCTCGTTTCCCTTAAAGAGCAACTTCCATGCACCTTCGTGAGGAGTTTCGAAGAGCCTCACCAGGGTCTGGTGCTTCTTCGGGTTGAACTCCCACAAAGGGTGGCTTCGGCGCTGGCACAGAAGGATCCGGCGAACTAGCATCACTTGGATCACATCAACGAGCTTGACGTTCTTGGTTACCATGCTTTGAATTCACGTCTGCAGTGCTATCAGCTCATCAGGTGAAGATCAGTCCGGACTCTTCTCGACCCAGGAGGTGAATCGCATGGGAGCACCGGAGCGGAATTCGGCAGCTGCGGCCCAGTTGGTGCCGCGAGGTTCTGTGATGTAGAACCACTGCTTCTGCCACTCTTTTACCATGTCCACATAGGTACCTTTGGGCTAGGAAATGTTGGACAACTTGCTCACCATGGTTCCTCCGCACTCCGCGTGCTGGCCATCCACCACCTTCGGCTTCACATTAAAGACTCTGAGCCACAACCCGAAGTGGGGTTGGATGCGGAGGAAGGCCTCACACACGACAATAAACGCCGAGATGTTGAGTAAGGAATTCGGGGACAGATCATGGAAATCTATCCCGTAATAATACATCAGCCCGCGGACAAAAGGGTGGAGTGGAAACCCTAGCCCGCGGAAGAAATGGGGGAGGAACACTACCCTCTCGGTGGGCTTCGGCATGGGGACGACTTGTCCCTCGGTCGGCAGGCGGTGAGTGATCTCCTTCACCAAGTATCCGGCCACCCGAAGCTCCATAATGTTCTCCTCCTTGACGGAGGAGACCATCCACTTGCCTTGACCTCCGGATCTGGACATGGTTGCTTGAGTGGAAAGGAGATGAGAACTTGGGCGCTGGAGCCCGATATTGGAAAGGCGGAGACAGAGAGAGGGCGTGAGAGAGGAAGAGGGAATCCTTACCCCCTTATAAAGGCAACAAATATTAAACGCCTCCTCACTCGCCTTAAGATTCGCCTATTCCCAAGGGCTGTATAAATGACATGGTTGGGTTACCCATGCCTGCATTGATGAGAATCCCGTGATAAGGGGACACGATCTCTACTTTGACAAGACGTGCCAATGGCAACCGCGTCTTGGGACGTGGGGCTTCGAAACATGAAAGCGGTTTGGAATTGTGAATGGGCAGACGTGATGTCATGTTGTAAAAAGCTGTCAGCAGATTAGACTCATGTAAAAATATATTCTCTCTGTGGTTATGTATGGTGTGTGTGTGTGACAGGTCTGGATACTATCATCGCATCCGAAGACTATCTTGAAGTTTGGATAAAAGGGAACCCGCCTTGCAATGTCGAAGACAATCTACACGCCGGACTCCTCGTAATTGAAGCCAGGTTCAGGGGCTACCGAGGGAGTCCTGGACTAAGGGGTCCTCGGGCGTCCGACCTGTTATCCATGGGCCGGACTGATGAGCTGAGAAGACATGAAGGCCGAAGACTATACCTGTGTCCGGATTGGACTCTCCTTGGCGTGAAAGGCAAGCTTGGCGACCGACTATGAAGATTCTTTCTTATGTAACCGACTCTATGTAACCCTAGATTTCCCCCTGGTGTCTATATAAACCGGAGGGGTTAGTCCGGAAAGGATATACTCATTACCATAGTCATACAGGCTAGGCTTCTAGGGTTTAGCCATTACAATCTCATGGTAGATCAACTCTTGTAACACTCATATTCATCAAGATCAATCAAGCAGGACGTAGGGTATTACCTCCATAGAGAGGGCCCAAACCTAGGTAAACATCATGTCCCCCGTCTCCTGTTACCATCGATCCTAAACGCACAGTTCGGGACCCCCTACCCGAGATCCGCCGGTTTTGACACCGATAGTGGCCAGCAATGACGCCTGCTTATTCACATCAGACACATTTAGTTAGTTTCCTATGAAATTTAATTGATCATCTGTCCGGCTTTTCTTTCCGAACACGGGAGAGTGTCTCAGGGGCTACTGTCTATATTGGGATTTTCCCTGTTACGCACTTACCTCAAAACCTGTTAGCAGGCCACTGCAGGCTTCGGTCAGTCCGCTCTTGACGGACTAACCTTCTCAATCACCGTACCCATAAGGATACGGTGTTCTTCAACAATGGAAGCGCCTCGTAGCGCTTCCAGCAGATTATCCGGTACGTCTAGTTGGATAGAGGTCACCGGTGGAATAGGCACACCCCCTTCTTTTGAAGGAGGTTTCTCGCCGGATTCCGGAGCCGTATAGGTCCCCGGACTTGTATTCGGCTGGGGGACGAATTGAGCAAGGACCCCATCCCCAGTCGCCATGGGGATCTGCTCCCCCATGAGTCCGGAAGCCGAGGCTTTGCCTCCTAGCGCCACCCTGGCGGCCTTCTGGACCCCTCCCTGGCCGGGGAAGGTCCTTTGGGACAACACCTCGTCGTCACCCTTGGCCGTGGGAGAGTGAGCGGCCGCCGGTGACTCACTAGCCACCACCTTTGGATCCAACGAACCTCTTGATGAGGATCGCTGGGAGCTGTCGTGGGCCGGACTGCAATGGCATCATTTAAACATATTAATATCATAAAGTAAGAGAGGACGGACGCATGAACACATGCGAGTTTTAGTACTTACGACGTGGCCGGAGGCTTGTTTCGGGGGCCTCGCTCTGGGCTGTTGTCGATGTCCCACGCGGAGTTATCCGCAAGGGGACCCTTCCCCCTCTTGGGCGCCTCTGCCTCCAGATTTGTGGAGGCCGCCCTCTTCTTCCTCCCCTCACCAGGAGGAGAAATGCTTTGTTCCTCCTCCTCGTCATCGTCTTCGGCGGCAGAGGAGCGAGTCTTGTCTTTGGACGACACGTCCGAAGCTCCCTTGCGACGGGGGCCACTCCGGACCCCCTTGGCCTTCTTCTTCGGTGCCTTATAGGGCACCGACACCAGCATCTTCGCTAGGAGCTGGATGACTGGTTCCTCGGGTAGCGGAGCCAGACATCGAATCCGCTCCGCTCTCTCCATCCATACCTGAAATAATAAAAGTTTAGGTATCCTCCTTGAAACAAGCAAGTAGAGGATGCGTTAAAGGCTTACCTTGTTGGAGGGGTGGGTAATGTCATGCCCGCGGTCCGAGTATATGGCTGGTGGCGTCTCATTGCATTTGAAGAGCAACTTCCAGGCGTCTTCGTGAGTGGTTCCGAAGAGCCTTTCCAGAGTTTGGTGCTTCTTCGGATTGAATTCCCATAAAGGGAGGCTTCGGCTTTGGCATGGGAGAATCCGGCGAACTAGCATCACTTGGATTACGTCAACAAGCTTAATGTTTTTATCCACCATGCTTTGAATGCGCGTTTGCAATGCTATCATCTCGTCCGACGAAGACCAATTTGGGCCCTTCTCAATCTAGGAGGTGAGCCGCATTGGAGCTCCGGAGTTGAATTCGGCAGCCACGGCCCAGGTGGCGTCTCAGGGCTCTGTGATGTAGAACCACAATTTTTGCCACTCCTTGACGGTTTCCACAAAAGTACCCTAGGGACATGTGACATTGGGCATCTTGCTCACCATGGCGCCTCCGCACTCCGCATGCTGACTGTCCACCACCTTCGGCTTCACGTTGAAGATTTTGAGCTATAGTTCAAAGTGGGGTTGGACGCGGAGGAAGGCCTCACACACGACAATGAATGCTGAGATGTTGAGGAAGGAGTTCGGTGCTAGATCATGGAAATCTAGCCCATAATAAAACATCAGCCTGCGGACGAAAGGGTGGAGTGGAAACCGTAGCCCGCGGACGAAATGAGGGATGAATACCACCCTCTCATTGGGCTTCAGTGTAGGGACAACTTGCCCCTTGGTCGGAAGACGGTGGGCGATTTCCTTCGCCAGATACCCGGCCACCTGAAGCTTAGTAATGTCCTTCTCCTTGATGGGGGAGGCCATCCACTTGCCTTGAACTCCGGATCCGTACATGGTTGATTGCTTGCTCGAGTGGGGAAAGATGAGAACTTGGCCGCTAGAGCTCAAGAATGGATGGGCAAAGAAAGAGAGAAGGCGTGGGTGAAGAAGGGGAGTCCTTATCCCCTTATAAAGGCAGTGAATATCGAACGCCTCCCCACTCGCCCTAAAACTCTCCTATTCCCAAGGGCTGTGCAAACGGCACGGTTGGATTACCCACGCCCGTATTGATGAGAATCCCGCAATAAGGGGACACGATATCTGCTTTGACAAGACGTGCCAATGGAAACCGCATCTCGGAACACGGACGACAGACAAAATCGGTTCGATATAATGACTGGACAGACGTGATGTCATCTTGCAAAAAGTTGTCAGCAGATGGGACTCGTGAAATATTATACTCTCTATGGCTGTGTGTGTGGTACTTGTGTTGTAGATCCGGACACGTTCGTTTCATTCGAAGACTATCTTGGAGTATTCGGAAAGGGGAACCTGCCTTGCAATGCCGAAGACAATCTGCGCGCCGGACACCTAGTCATTGAAGCCTGGTTCAAGGGCTACTGAGGGAGTCCTAGACTAAGCGGTCCTCGGGCGTCCGACCTATTGGACATGGGCCAGACTAATGGGCTGTGAAGATACAAGACCGAAGACTCTCTCCCGTGTCCGGATGGGACTCTCCTTGACGTGGAAGGCAAGCTTGGCGATCAAATATGAAGATTCCTTTCTCTGTAACCGACCTTGTACAACCCTAGCCCCCTCCGGTTTCTATATAAACCATAGGTCTTAGTCCGGATCGAGAGATAGATAATCGTAGTCAGACATGCTAGACTTTTAGGGTTTAGCCATTACGATCTCGTGGTAGATCAACTCTTGTAATACTCATATTCATCAAGATCAATCAAGCAAGAAGTAGGGTATTACCTCCATAGAGAGGGCCCGAACCTGGGTAAACATTGTGTCCCCTGTCTCCTGTTACCATTGAACTTAGACATGAAGTTCAGGACCCACTACCCAAGATCCGCCGGTTTTGACACCGACAACAGTGGCAAAAGTAACAGTAGCAGTTTGATAGTAATTGTAACAGTGGCAACAGAAAAGTAACTAAGCATAGATCAATATGCGAAAAGCTCGTAGGCAATGGATCAGTGATGGATAATTATGTCGGATGCGATTCCTCATGCAACAATTATAACACAGGGTGACACAGAACTAGCTCCAGTTCATCAATGTAATGTAGGCATGTATAACGAATATAGTCATACGTGCTTATGGAAAAGAACTTGCATGACATCTTTTTTCCTACCCTCCCATGGCAGCGGGGTCCTATTGGAAACTAAGGGATATTAAGGCCTCCTTTTAATAGAGTACCGGACCAAAGCATTAACACTTAGTGAATACATGAACTCCTCAAACTATAGTCATCACCGGGAGTGGTCCCGATTATTGTCACTTCGGGGTTACCGGATCATAACACATAGTAGGTGACTATTGACTTGCAAAATAGGATCAAGAACTCACATATATTCATGAAAACATAATAGGTTCAGATCTGAAATCATGGCACTCGTGCCCTAGTGACAATCATTAAGCATAGCAAAGTCATAGCAACATCAATCTCGAAACATAATGGATACTACGGATCAAACCCTGACAAAACTAACTCGGTTACATGATAAATCTCATCCAACCCATCACCGTCCAGCAAGCCTACGATGGAATTACTCATGCACAGCGGTGAGAATCATGAAATTGGTGATGGAGGAAGGTTGATGATGACGATGTCGACGAATTCCCCTCTCGGGAGCCCCAAACGGACTCCAGATCAGCCCTCCCGAGAGAGATTAGGGCTTGGTGGTGGATCCATATTGTAAAACACGATGAATCCTTCTCTCTGATTTTTTCCTCCCCGAACGTGAATATATAGAGTTGGAGTTGAGGTCGGTGGAGCCTCAGGGGGCCCACAAGACAGGGGGCGCGCCCCCACCCTTGTGGACAGGGTGTGGGCCCCCTGGTGTTGATTCTTTCGCTAGCATTTTTTATATATTCCAAAAATATTCTCCGTGAAGTTTCAGGTCATTCTGAGAACTTTTATTTCTGCACAAAAATAACACCATGGCAATTCTGCTGAAAACAACGTCAGTCCGGGTTAGTTCCATTCAAATTATGCAAGTTAGAGTCCAAAACAAGGTCAAAAGTGTTTGGAAAAGTATATACGATGGAGACGTATCAACTCCCCCAAGCTTAAACCTTTGCTTGTCCTCAAGCAATTCAGTTGACAAACTCAAAGTGATAAAAAAACTTTTACAAACTCTGTTTGATCTTGTTGTTGTAAATATGTAAAGCCAGCTGTCGGTGTCAAAACCGGCGGATCTCGGGTAGGGGGTCCTGAACTGTGCGTCTAAGGCGGATGGTAACATGAGGCAGGGGACACGATGTTTTACCCAGGTTCGGGCCCTCTTGATGGAGGTAAAACCCTACGTCCTGCTTGATTATTCTTGATAATATGAGTAGTACAAGAGTTGAGCTACCACGAGATCAGAGAGGCTAAACCCTAGAAGCTAGACTAGGGTACGAAACCACCTCAAAGTTATTCTTTCCAATCAATCCGTTGGGCTATTCCTATAAGTGTCACAAACAGCCCTAGAGTTCGTACTAGAATAACACCTTAAGACACAAATCAACCAAAACCCTAATGTCACCTAGCTACTCCAATGTCACCTCAAGTATCCGTGGGTATATGGTATGATTGTATGTTATCCTACGGACTAAAACCCTCTGGTTTATATAGACACCGAAGGGGGCTAGGGTTACACAAGGTCGGTTACAAAGGAGGAGATATACATATCCGTATTGCCAAGCTTGCCTTCCACGCCAAGGAGAGTCCCATCCGGACATGGGACGAAGTCTTCAATCTTGTATCTTCATAGTCCAACAGTCTGGCCAAAGGATATAATCCGGCTGTCCGGATACCCCTAATCTAGGACTCCCTCAGTAGCCCCTGAACCAGGCTTCAATGACGGTAAGTCCGGCGCGTAGATTGTCTTCAGCATTGCAAGGCGGGTTCTTCTCCAAATTTTGAATGTTGGTTAAGCAGTGTCCGGCCCCATAAATGTTGGACCTCTTGGCTGCCGCACCCAATAAGGGCTATCTTCCACGCTCGAATGAATACGAGGAGTCAGGGCATTTTTACATTCGCCCCCCTAGCCAGATAAATAAATTGTCTATTAAAGAAATGGGGATTCTTAGATCCAATCCATATCATCCTCCCCCAGCGAGAATCCATCGGAGCGCGCTTTGGAAAAATCCACTCCAGCATGGCTGACAACCGCAGCTCCTCCTCCCGTACCCGTAGCCCAAAGCCCAGTGATTTGGAGAGGTGTTTTGTCCCACACAGTCGATTAGTCGAACTGTAGACTAAGGGATTTCTCCCTCCAGCGTATATGGTTCCTGTCCGAGCCAGGCTCGCCACCTACAATGGCGGGGAGCAAGCGGAGAGCTTCCCCAGCCCCTCTATGGGGGAGCGGGTATGCCTTGTTCCTTACTTATTAAGGGGACTCGGATTTCCAATTCATCCGTTCCTCCGCGGGCTCCTGGAGTTTTACGGCCTTCAACTGCATAATTTCACCCCTGCTTCCATATTACACATTGCCGGCTATGTTGCCCTTTGCGAGTTATTCCTGGGCTGCGAGGCTCATTTCGAGCTGTGGAAGAGGTTATTTTGCCTTGTCCCCCGCACACAAGAGGGGTCACTTTATCAAGTGGGCGGAGCCGAAATATGGCGCATCGCCGAAACCGGATAGCTGTCTGGTACTCCGAAGAAGACGTCCGAAGACTGGCCTTCGGAATGGTTTTATGTGGAGGACGTCCCCCTTCCGGACCCTGTTCGGCGGGGTCTTCCTGAGTTCAACAATGCTCCTATGAAGAAACGCCGAAGCTGGCGCCCACGGAGCCCCCAGGAGGAAGACAACGGAGAAGTCCTTTACCTGATGAACCGGATTAAAGCGTTGGCTCAATCAGGATTGACGGTAATCGAGGTTATGTCAATATGCATAATGCGGGGAGTGCAACCACTTCAATATCGAGGGCACCCCTTGTGGTGTTTTAATGGGGAAGACGATGCCACCCGTTGCGGGCGTAAGGGTCCGGACAACGCTGCTACTTTAGCAAAAATCCTGTCCGAGCTGTTCAAGGGAGAGGAAGAGGAGTTCATCCGCATCAAGCCACGGGATGGATTCTCCATGTACAACCCTCCAAGCTGGGTGAGTTATATCTCCTTACTCCCATTCTTCCCACATTCTTTGTCATAGGTACTCACCTTGCCATTTTATGGCAGGAACTGCGAAAAGCCATCACTACAAAAAATACACTTCCGTGATGATACGTGTTTGTCACAGTAGGTCGCTTTTTTGTCATGCATGTACATCCATGACAAATTTATGACAGAATCAAGATAGTCATACCTATGCTGTCGTAGAAGTGTTCCATGACATTACCAAAATTATCATCACGGAAGTGTCCACTTCCATGACGATAAATCGCGCGCCACAGAAGTGCTTTCGTCAAGGGTGATCAACACGTGGCATCCACCGTAACGGAATGCCATTAAGCTATCGGGTCGGGTTTTGGATCCGATAACCCATTAACAGCCCCGACCAATGGGGATTTTCCATGTGTAAAATCATCATTGGCTAGAGGAAACACGTGTCGGCTCATCGTTGGGACAGATGTCTTCCACTCATTGGACAGGAGGCGCCTATGATAGGTCGAGACGTGGCACAGCCCAACAGTGGCCCATTCCGGTGAAAAAGGCTGGCCCAGTAAAAATTAGCAGGGCGGCCCATATAAGGCCTACTTGTGTCAGGTCCATTTAAGCCCACGGCCCATACGAGATGTGCCAATTCGGCCCATTAAAGATTTGACACCATTGCAGCCCATCGTCAGTTCGAGACTGTTAACAGTCCGCTATATATTTGGGCTCAATATTGGCCCGATGAGATTTCAGCATGTTAACGGCCCATTTAATGGATGGGCCAATTTTTAGGATGTACATCTTTCGGCCTTTTAGCGACCCATTTAAATGTTGGGCTAATTTCTGGCCCGGTGTGTCTTTCAGCCTGTTGATGGCCCATAAATCTGATGGGCCATTTGTGGTCGGACCTGAGTTTCGGCCTTTTAGCGGCCCATTTAAGTGTTGGGCCAATTTCTGGCCCGGTGTCACTTTCAGCCTGTTGACGGCCCATAAATCAGTTGGGCCAATTGTAGTCGGACCTAAGTTTTGTCCTTTTAGCGACCCATTTAAGTGTTGGGCCAATTCCCGGCCCTATGTGCCTTTCGGCCTATTAACGGACCATAAAAGAGTTGGGCCATTTGTAGTCGGACCTTAGTTTTGGCCTCTTAACGGCCCATGCCCTTCATGGTCCAATACCAGCCCGGTTTCTCTTTCGGCCTGCTAAAGGCCCACAACACAATTGGGCCGTTTACAATACGACCTGACTTTCGGCCTCTTAGCGGCCCATGCTCTTCATGGTCCAATACAAGCCTGCTGTCTCTTTTGGCCTGCTAAAGGCCTACAGTATAGTTGGGCCATATGTAGCCCAAACTTAGTAACGGTCTGTTAACGGCCCGTGAAATAAATTGGGGCCACCTGTTTCCCGCTTCGATGTCGGCCTGTTAACGACCCGGGAGGTAAGAGAGCCGACCATTAACTTTCGGCCTATTAACGACCCATTAACTTAATGGGCCCACTAAAGTTCGTTCATGTCTTTAGGCCAAATTAGATAATTTGAGCCCATTACGACGAGCAAAGGTATGGCATACAGGGAATAACGTTGCACATCCAAAATATATTATAGGAAATTACATCCACTGGGCAATCAAAGATTGATGCCAGTGCAAATAAATGAGCAGAACCTAACCATCTACAACATCACAATCTGCAACCTCAGCACAGATGACGCCCATAAGCATGTGGGCAAGTTCTTGCTGCTTTGCCACACTATCTCTGAAACCATCGATCATTGTGGTGTCGCACGACTCTGCACCTCTGATTCATCCACCATTTCCATCATTGCTTCAGCCATTAATTGGTTCACAAACATACATTTATTCCGTCGCATTCGAGACAGAGGATACTGAACAGATTCAGATGGCGATTTTGGCAGGCTTGTATTATTGATAGTGGAGAGTGTCTTGAGCACTGCATCATAACATAAATTAGGACGGGAACCAAACAGATTAATCATGAGTTATTGCCATATTACCTAGCCTAGATTTACTGGAAAGAAACAATGGGGTTGCCTTGCTGTTTTCAGAGTTTGTCTTCTTATCTTCAGCAGCCTGCACAAAATTAACACACTAGCATTGCTATCATTGGCCAAGTCATATAATAGGAAAGCAACATTGACACAATGAGCATTTGGGCAACTAGCCTACACCAAATTAACACAATATGGCACAGCTATCATCAGCCAGGTAAGGTAATACGAAAGCAACATTGACACAATGAATGAATGGGCAACCAGAGAAGCACTACAATTCAGTAATGTGCGTGATATGAGATAGCACATTCATGCAGCTCAGTACGCAAAACTACCATGAAGTTTTCCTTACAAAAATCAACATTGGCGCCTTTAACATTTTGCTACAACTAATTTTAGATCATATATAGGTTAGATTCAGGACGATTAACAAAATACATGCTGATCTAAAAATATAGTGATATACAACAGGTACTTACATCAGCACTGGAGCACAGAGAATTCCCGCAAGATATTTTCCTCGAATACGATCCCAATGGAGGAAGTCTTGTATCGTTTAACCTTATTTTCTAAAAGAGAGACGGGTAAGAAACATGTAGAAAATATGATCAGAATGCTATAAAATTTCATGATGCGAGGATACGCACACGCTTCTTAGAATGGAGTTGACATTCTTTTGCTGGACTGGAGTGGACTAGTTCTTTGGCCACTGGAATCTGCTTATTATTAGTGGGAGTTGGGTTTCTCTGTGCTGGAGCAGTATCTATGAAAAATGGAGTTGGTTTATTATCTCCTGGCGTTTGGATCTTTTGCAAAGACCTGGTTTGTAACCCTTCAGATTCTAACATAGCCGTCTTCCCCTTGCATGCCTTATATAGAAGAATGGTGCTTCAATTATAAACATGCTATAGCAGAGATGGAATAGGTACTGAAGAATAGAAAGGCATGACATATTGACATGTATTCCGTCCATCCGGAAATAAATGGATGGGTCTAGGCGTATTTCAGTTCTAGATACATCCAGTTTTATCCATTTCTGCGACATGTAATCCGGGCGGAGGGAGTATGACGTAAGAGCTAGGGATACGATAGGACAACACAGTAAAAAACACTGAAAACCCACTGCAGAACCAAAGTAATCAAACCCACTGATATGAGATAGTACACTCATGCCGCTCAGGATGCAAAACTACCAGGCAGTTTTCCTTACAAAAATCAACATTGTGGCCTTTAATCATACATTTTGCTACAACTAAATTTAGATCAGATAAAGGTTGGATTCACGCCGATTAACAAAAAACATGCTGATGTAAAAATATAGTGATATACAACAGGTACTTACATCTGCATTGGAGTACAGAGAAATCCTGCAAGAATCTTTCCTCACAGACGATACCAGTGCAGAAATTCTTCTATCTGTTAAGCTTATTTTGTAAAAGAGAGATGGGTAAGAAACCTATAGAAAATATGATCAGCATCCTATAAAATTTCATGATGCAAGGATACGCACACGCTTCTTAGAGTTGAGTTGACATATTTTTGCTGGACTGGAGCGGACTAGTTCTTTGGCCACTGGAATCTGCTTATTATCAGTAGGAGTTGGGTTTCTCTGTGTTGGAGCAGTATCTTTAAAAACTGGAGTTGGTTTATTATCTCCTGACATTTGGATCTTTTGCAAAGGCCTTGTTTGTAACCCTTCAGATTCTAACATAGTCGTCTTCCCCTTGCATGCCTTGTATAGAAGAATGGTGCTTTAATTATAAAACATGCGGCATCAGAGAGATGGAATAGGCACCGAAGAATAGAAAGGCATGACATATTGACATGTATTCCCTCCATCCGGAAAAAAATGGATGGGTCTAGGCGTATTTTAGTTCTAGATACATCCTTTTTTTCCATTTCGGCAACATGTAATCCGGACGGAGGGAGTATGGTGTAAGATCTAGGGATACGACAGGACAACACAGCAAAAAAAACACTAGTTGAATGTAAAACTGTATGCTAGCGGAATACATACAAAAATAACTAAGGCAACATACACGTGTATGATTGGGAAAATAAGATGGCATTGCAACAGAGCACTAGAACAACACTTCAATGTAAAAAAAACATGGTATGGTAGACAGATGAAGTACATACTGATGAATAGCAATGCATAAGATATTCAGAAGCATGATGTCCAAATTAAGCAGATGGCATTGCGATAGAGTAGAATGACAGTACTTAAATTTGAAAACATGTTATCATGAATGGAATAGGTACTGAAAAACAGGAAGGCATGACATATTTACATGCATGATCAGCATGCTAAGCACATGGCATTGTAATTGAGTAGATACACTCCAGGACATTATATGCATGTTGTACCCATATCACATGCCAAGTTAGAGCAAGGACCTTGTGGGGTGAAGTGGATTCATCATCTTTCTGCAAGTCTTCTGAAGAACTGCCTTTATATGTTCCATCATATTGGGTATCATTGACATCAAGTTTATTGGCCTTTACATTGCTCCGTGAGGTTTTTGTGGATATATCAGTGTGTGCAATTATATCTGACATGCATGGAAGACAACTAGTAGTTAGATTTATGTAATGAGTGCCTGTAGGAGACGCCATAAATAGTAGGACTGGGGTTAGCTAGCAGCAATAGGTCTCATAAACTAAAGGGAGAACACAGATGAAAGCTACAGAATATGTATCGTTTGTACTCGAGATTAACTAGATGGCACACAAAAGTATTAAAGAACAACATAGGAAATACTAGAAGTGGTATAATACTATAATCACCAGCCTGTGGGATAGCATTGGCTGATGGATGATAACTATGGAACAGTGTTACCTAAAGAACAAGTATCTTAGCTGAACTATGGAACAACGTTAACTCCTGAACAAGACCCGTAAGAGATCAGCATGAATATACAGTGAAATGTGATGATCTATTTTCCATGCTTAGATGATAACAAAGCCATAAATGTTGCACACAAGTAAGATGAGGGTACAACCTATCTGGCTGCCATCCATAAATGTGCTGACTTGTGGATGGCCCTGCAGTTGTTGTCGCTGTGCATGTCGGGCACGCGCATTCCATGCAGGGAACTGTTGAGTGGGGACTATAGCTCCCTTCTGGTGTATGCTTCCCTTGTTGGAGCAGCTGCGGTGAGTCGGAAGATGGTGTGTCTGAAGATGCAGATAACGCATAATGTTAAGAACGACATATCTCTTTGATCTGAAGAAATACACTAAGAGATCAACAGCAAGGTACGAGAGTGGTCACATGTCTGTTGACTGAAGACTAAATTGGGGTCACACGATTTTATTTTATTTTGGTACTGTCCGATCTACGCCGGATGGCTGGCCGTCTTGTGCCTCCCGGCTGACACTATTCGGAATCTTCCCCGAAGAGCCAGCGACCAACGACAGAGTAGCCTACCTCCGCCGTCTGTGGCCCCGGCCAAAATCCCGCTCCCCGCCCCACCGCACTGCCGTGGTTGCGCCGCCCCTGGGCCAATCCACAAAGATTCCCCGTCATCCAGATCCGGCGGCAGTACCTTCAACCCACGCAACTCTAAAATATAGCCATCTAAGCGCTGCTCCCGCGGCAAACTTTGCGGCCCCGCACCCTTACGTTAGACACCAGCCAACCGGCAGCCTAGGAGCTCCGCCGCCTCGAGGGGTGTTGCTTCCCATTGCAAATCGATTGGCCCAGAATAAAACTTCAGACAACTGACGCCTAAATAAAGTGATTTGAGATGAGGGTGAGACCTATCTGGCGGCATGGTGAAGTAGGCGGGTCCAGCTGCCGAGTCGATGAGGCCGGCGCGGTTGTGGTGGCGACCGGCGGCAGGGAAAGAGCTATGTCGCGACGGTCGACGGCTACGCCGAAGCAGCGCCAGGACTATGGACGGATCCAAAGTTGGAGCCGCTCCGGCGCCATGAACAACGACGGGGGTGAATCGGCTCCGGTACGATTCACGCGACCGTCGTCGAGGCAGCACCAGCAGCACGGAGTAAGAGGCGCATGACCCAGTGCACCTCTTCAAATGGACAGCGTCTCCGACATTAGGGAGGAGGGCGGCTGTGAAATTGGTGCGGTGGGGGCGCCATGGAGGTGGGGCTGAGGTTTCGCGGCTCGGGAGAAGGGAGCTTCCCGGGGAGAAGGTGATTTGGCGCCCACGAGGTATAAATCGGGGCGGGCGGGGGAAATTGGGAGGGGAGTGGAACCATGTCTTACGGACGCATTTGTCTGAAATGTGAGGGGGAGTTACAGTTCTACCCTTGCTTATAGGCTTCTCGGCTTGGGTCTGTGTACTGAGGGTCGGGGATAGTAGAGTAACTTTTCTTCTCTGGGCGGGAGCGATTTCGGGCGAGGAGGGCGTGTTTTGAACTATAGTGGGCGCGAGCGATTTTGGGCGAGGAGAGCGCGTTTTGAAATAGTGGGCGCACGCTATTTCGAGCGAGGAGAGCGTGTTTTACCGACCATGGTTTATGAATTATTCGGCACATGTCATTTCGGCCGAGGAGAAGGCGCACTTGGATGAAGTTATGAACCTACCCTCGATGTACAACGGGCCAATTGATGCGTGTCCCACACAGGATGGTAATTTTGCGTCTCCCATTTATTTGCTCGGGCGAATTCCACCGAGTAGAGAGGATGTTTAACGGTTCGTTCAAATTTTGGGAGAACGAGCATCCACGTCTACCTTACCAAGTCGTTTCAGATCAAATTTTGAAATATTAGCTTGCCACTTCTTTTTTAGATGGAGAGATGATGCTCGGGAGTAATGTGTTTTTACATGCTCGTTGCTAGCGATTTACTATATGACAAATAGTTGACCCACTCAAAAACGCGAATCAAACCCAAAATGAAATATCTCGATTCAATGAAATAGCTCGTTCAGTAGGTTAAAATAGTGAATTAAATCCAAGATTGAACACCTCAATTGAGTAGCATGTTGTACAGTATTATAGTACTCCATGAACATGTTGAAAGTCAAATTAATGAACTTGTTTGATATACGCATATATCTGTTCATGTGTGGATTGCAGACAACATATTCTCCAATTTAAATATTTGAATGCAAGTTTATATCGAAACATGGTTTATATCAGTCTTTGATGCATAAAACGCGACCTCCCCCTCTCCCGGACTCCTGTTCTCTCTCTCTCTCTCTCTCTTGCCGACAATCTTCAATTCTGTCGCATGCATCCGACACAAAAACCTTGT